>NW_007735513.1:73491-79994 GCF_000696425.1 Galeopterus variegatus | reverse complement strand
CTACAGCTTTTCTTTTATGTGGGCAAAGCATTTTAGGTGAACTTTAGAGGTTTTGGTTATGTTTAATTTCAGTGGTCTGAATTTTGCTTTTCATCAGGAATAGATGTACAGTTTTAAAAAGGGGTTTTCTTTTTCCCTCTGCTAGAGGTTCTGTGGTTTTATAGTTGCCCCTCCTTCCCCCCAAGCCCAGAACCGGATCTTCTTATGGCATTTTGCTGCTCTTGTTCTGTGATCATGTTGGGGAATCTTGAATCCAAGTTGGCTCCGATTCTTTGTTCTTCACTCACCTCCTCAACTATTGCAAAACAGATGCGGAACTTGGATGGTTTGCTCCTTCCTGGGTGAGGAGTTTTCGATTTAAAACAGTTGTTCCTCCCCGATTGTGAGAAAGATAACCTATTTAAAAAATAAAACAAGGAAATTCCCAAGTCCCATCTGGAAATGAAAGATTTCTTTGGGGCAGCTCCGTTAAATTGCTACAATAAAGATATGTTTTCGTATTTTTTCTTTTTTTTAATGTTTCCTTTTATTTATTTATTAATTTTTTTATTGAATCATAATTGATTATATATATTTTGGGGTTCAACATTGACATATGTTGATCAAATCAATATTACTAGCATATATATTGTTGCAAATCATACTTATTCTTTATGCCCCTTGTCCAATCTTTCCCCATCCCCCATCCCTCCCTCCTCTCCCCTCTAATTACCTTAAATTTCTTCTCTCCTTCTGAAAGAGTAATGGTTACTCTGTTGATTTGTTGCCTAGATGATCTATCCAGGTTGTTGTAAGCTCTCAGAGGACAGAACAGCCAGTTTTTGTTCATCACAGTATGTCCGGCATTCAGGATGGAACCTGACACATGGTAGGTATCAAACAAGTATTCTTTGGATAAATAAATGAATGAAATGCTTTGTTTTGAAAAGGAATGTGTCAAAGTATGAATTTAGGAGTCATCCAATAGCTGAATTTGACATGTTATCCCTTGTCTTAGTCAGTTTGGGCTGCTATAACAGAATACCATGGATGGGGTGGCTTAAACAACAAACATGCATTTCTCATAATTCTGGAGGCTGGTAAGTGCAAGGTCAAGGTGCTAGCAGATCTGGTGTCTGGTGAGGGCTCCTTTGGAGGTATAGTCCCTTTCCTCTCTTATTAGGTCAAATGTATTGGTGGCTAGGTTATGTTGTGACTGAATCCTAATTTTAAGATTACATCATAGTTTTAGGATTAAAATCCTGGTGGCCAGGAAGGGCAGATCCTGAGGATATACACCCGCACTGAGATGGGGAATGGACACATGAATATTGTCTTGTGGGGGAACAGCCTCTGCATCATTTCCAGGCAAGAGGGGAGGGAAGCTTGGCTCCTAATGGGGAGAAGTGGACTATTTCTATAGGCTCAGAGGGTTCAGGGAATCTGGGGATTCAAGATTTTCAGGGACATACATCCAGATAACTCCATTGCATTCTTTCCCAACTGGGCCCTGACTTTGGCATAGCAGATCTACCTTCATTGGGAATTTATCCTTCTTTGGAGCTTGGCTCTTATGACCATTAAGTCTTGGGCCTTGTCCCCAATTTCTCTTCCTTTCATGGAGGAGCTGAGGTTGTCTTTTTGAATGCTACCAATGAGGCTGTGGTGGTTTTAAGATACGTCCACAAATTCTTTGATACTTCTCCCTTCAGGAGAAAGAGCCTGATTCTTCTTGAGGAGAATTAGGCTCTTTGGGCAGGACTTTACTACTTGCTCATAACAAATAGAAAAGTAGAAGAAATGTACATTTCAGAAGCTAGGTCACAAAAGGTACTGAGATTTCTTCCTTGCTCTCTCTCAAATTAATTGCTCTGGAGGAAGTCAGCAGACATATCACCGGGAAACTCAGGCAGCCTATAGAGAAATCCTTGAGGTGAGGAACTGAAGCCTCATGCCAACAGCCATATGAGTGAGCTTGGAAACAGATTCTTCAGCTCCAATCAAGATTTCAGATGACTGTAGCACCAGCTGATATCTTTTATTGTTATTGTCAGGGATGTGGGTGTGTGTGTGTGTGTGTGTGTTGGTTGGTTAGGGTATTGGCTGGAATTAAGCTCATTTTACTCACAGAAACAATTTAGACTTTAATGATAATGGTTTTGATGCACAGATAAAAGGAAGGCATGTTGGGAAAATAAAAAATCATAGATTAAAGGTATGCTTTCAAATACTTGACACCAAGGATGTCCTAGAATAAGAAACTGAAAGACAATGGTACACTGTTAGAGTAAAACAGGGGTAGCAAACCATGGCCTGTGTCTTGGCAACATGCTTTTTTTTTCACTTAACTCCAGATGTTGTGTTATTATTACAGTGGCAGAGATTTTATTTTATAGCCTTTTTGAGATATATTTCACACACAATACAAATCACCCATTTAAAGTCTATGGTGCAGTGGTTTTTAACATATTTACAGATTGTACAACCCTTGCCACAATCTAATTTTAGACCATTTTCAATACCCCCTAATGAAACCCCATATACATGGCAGTGACTCCCCATTTCTGCTCCACTGCCTGTCCCTAGTAACCACTAATCTTTCCATCTCTATGGGTTTGCCTATCCTAGACCCTTGCTCATTAAGGCCTGATGATCTTCCAAATGTTGAAACATTTCATTATACAAAACACAATGATTAATACTACCATTGACCTATCAAAAAGGCCTTAAATATTGGGAAGCTATTTTGCTGAAAACTTGAATTTTATCATTGCCACAAATACTGTCAGTTGTCTTCCTTGAAGTGATAGGCTTACTTAGTTCATTTCTGAGAAAATGTGTGCCAAATACCAAAGACTGAATAACCACAGCTNTGGTGGCTGTGGTGGGCCACCCACATGGAGGTGATGTTTTTGTCATGCTCCTTTGTGCTGGTGGTGTTCCTGGTTGTGGGGGGTGTCTGGTCCCTGGCTCCATACCTCAGGACCCCAGGCGGGCCCTGAGGTGCTGGTGGTTGTTTTTGTATTTTTTCTTGATGCAAAACAAATACACAAAATATATCCTTACCAAAGTATTGTTCTACTTCTTAGTTTCATTTGTGTAGACGCCCATAACATGTAATATGTGAGTGCCAATATAGTGAGTGCATGAGGAAACTGAGGCACAGAGAAGCAAAGTAACCTTCCAAAGATTTCACACTCTTATGTGGCAGAGTCAATATCTGAATCTCAACAGGCTGGCATCAGAGCTTCACTCAGTATCGATTACTCAATATTGTTTCCAGGCTAGTTTCTTGTCAAACTGTTGTTAGACATTTACTTCAATTGCTTTAAAAAAATAAAAATAATAAAAAAAAAGAATAAAATGGCTAGATCTTGGATACTAATTGTCTATAGGTGAGGCAAAAGTTCCTCAGGGTAAACTGGTGTGTTCCATTCAGACCCAAATTTAAAAGACATTGTTAGGAAATTCTTATCTCACTTGACATTGAGTTATGAACAACTCATCTGTGATTCAAAACGTTCCTCATTTCACTTTTGTCTTAAAGTTATCAGCTCTGTATGTGAGAATACCTGCAATTTTCTGATGACTTTTGTCACACTCCTTAGAATTACAGCACCTCCCCTTAAAAAGGAGACCCATCTTCCCTTCAGACCAGCCCCACAGTCCTCCCCAGGGCTGCGTGTTGGCCGCTGGCCAGCTGAATAGGCTCATGAGAGGCAATGGCCATCGGACTTTTCTTGATGGCCTGCTGAGTTTTGTTCCTCCACTAGAGCAATTGTTAAACACTTTAGGGACAAGAATAAAAAGTCTCAAGAGATGACAAACCAAACACAAACTTCCCTAACAAAATAGTACTACAGCTTTTCTTTTATGTGGGCAAAGCATTTTAGGTGAACTTTAGAGGTTTTGGTTATGCTTAATTTCAGTGGTCTGAATTTTGCTTTTCATCAGGAATAGATGCACAGTTTTAAAAAGGGGTTTTCTTTTTCCCTCTGCTAGAGGTTCTGTGGTTTTATAGTTGCCCCTCCTTCCCCCCAAGCCCAGAACCGGATCTTCTTATGGCATTTTGCTGCTCTTGTTCTGTGATCATGTTGGGGAATCTCGAATCCAAGTTGGCTCCAATTCTTTGTTCTTCACTCATCTCCTCAGGCCCACAGTTTCCTGTGAAGTCAAGGCCCTTAACCTCAGTTGGCAGCTGTTTTTTTTTTTTTTTTCCCAGCTTCTTTTTAAGGGAAGGGCCTCAAGCCTAAGTTTGGCTTGAGACTGTAGTCTTGAGGAGTGCAAGACTCCTTTACCCTGTAGGAACTGAATTCCTGGCTGCCAGTGCCAGCCTCAATCTCTAGGCCCCATAGGCCTGGGGCTGCCTTCCCGCCACCACTGTGTATATCTATCTGTACCTTGCCCACTGAGATGGTTTTTTTATTCTTGAGCCCATCTGGGGCTTGCTGGTTTTCTCTTTTTATGTTTTACCACTTGTTGTAAGCTCTCAGAGGACAGAACAGCCAGTTTTTGTTCATCACAGTATGTCCGGCATTCAGGATGGAACCTGACACGTGGTAGGTATCAAACAAATATTCTTTGGATAAATAAATGAATGAAATGCTTTGTTTTGAAAAGGAATGTGTCAAAGTATGAATTTAGGAGTCATCCAATAGCTGAATTTGACATGTTATCCCTTGTCTTAGTCAGTTTGGGCTGCTAATAGAATAACAGAATACCATGGATGGGGTGGCTTAAACAACAAACATGCATTTCTCATAATTCTGGAGGCTGGTAAGTGCAAGGTCAAGGTGCCAGCAGATCCGGTGTCTGGTGAGGTCTCCCTTGGAGGTGTAGTCCCTTTCCTCTCTCATTAGGTCAAATGTATTGGTGGCTAGGTTATGTTGTGACTGAATCCTAATTTTAAGATTACCTCATAGTTTTAGGATTAAAATCCTGGTGGCCAGGAAGGGCAGGTCCTGAGGATATACACCCACACTGAGATGGGGAATGGACAGGTGAATATTGTCTTGTGGGGGAACAGCCTCTGCATCATTTCCAGGCAAGAGGAGAGGGAAGCTTGGCTCCTAATGGGGAGAAGTGGACTATTTCTATAGGCTCAGAGGGTTCAGGGAATCTGGGGATTCAAGATTTTCAGGGACATCAGTCCAGATAACTCCATTGCATTCTCTCCCAACTGGGCCCTGACTTTGGCATAGCAGATCTACTTTCATTGGGAATTTATCCTTCTTTGGAGCTTGGCTCTTCTGACCATTAAGTCTTGGGCCTTGTCCCCAATTTCTCTTCCTTTCATGGAGGGGCTGAGGTCGTCTTTTTGAATGCTACCAATGAGGCTGTGGTGGTTTTAAGATATGTCCACAAATTCTTTGATACTTCTCCCTTCAGGAGAAAGAGCCTGATTCTTCTTGAGGAGAATTAGGCTCTTTGGGCAGGACTTTACTACTTGCTCGTAACAAATAGTGGAAGAAATGTTGTACATTTCAGAAGCTAGGTCATAAAAGGTACTGAGATTTCTTCCTTGCTCTCTCTCAGATTAATTGCTCTGGAGGAAGTCAGCAGACATATCACAGGGAAACTCAGGCAGCCTGTAGAGAAATCCTTGAGGTGAGGAACTGAAGCCTCATGCCAACAGCCATATGAGTGAGCTTGGAAACAGATTCTTCAGCTCCAATCAAGATTTCAGATGACTGTAGCACCAGCTGATATCTTTTATTGTTATTGTCAGGGGTGTGTGTGTGTGTGTTGGTTGGTTAGGGTATTGGTTGGAATTAACTCACGGAGGCAATTTAGACTTTAACGATAATGGTTTTGATGTACAGATAAAAGGAAGGCATGTTGGGAAAATAAAAAATCATAGATTAAAGGTATGCTTTCAAATACTTGACACCAAGGATGTCCTAGAACAAGAAACTCAAGGACAATGGTACACTGTTAGAGTAAAACAGGGGTAGCAAACCATGGCCTGTGTGTTGGCAACTTGCTTTTTTTTTCACTTAACTCCAGATGTTGTGTTATTATTACAGTGGCAGAGATTTTATTTTACAGCCTTTTTGAGATATATTTCACACACAATGCAAATCACCCATTTAAACTGTATGGTGCAGTGGTTTTAAACATATTTACAGATTGTACAACCCTCGCCACAATCTAATTTTAGAACATTTTCAATACCCCCAAATGAAACCCCATATACATGGCAGTGACTCCCCATTTCTGCTCCACTGCCTGTCCCTAGTAACCACTAATCTTTCCATCTCCATGGGTTTGCCTCTCCTAGACCCTTGCTCATTAAGGCCTGATGGTCTTCCAAATGTTGAAACATTTCATTATACAAAACACAATGATTAATACTACCATTGACCTATCAAAAAGGCCTTAAATATTGGGAAGCTATTTGGCTGAAAACTTGAATTTTATCATTGCCACAAATACCGTCAGTTGTCTTCCTTAAAGTGATAGTCTTACTTAGTTCATTTCTGAGAAAATGTGTGCCAAATACCAAAGACTGAATAACCACAGCT
>NW_007735513.1:70182-72985 GCF_000696425.1 Galeopterus variegatus | reverse complement strand
CTTACTTAGTTCATTTCTGAGAAAATGTGTGCCAAATACCAAAGACTGAATAACCACAGCTTGTCTATTGCTAGTTCTTTTAAGTAAAAATGGTATTCCATCTAAAGAGTGGCTAGGTCAGCTTACAAGTCAATTGATCACACAAGTGCAAGTGCTTCTCCTGGAGGAACCCATTGTCCTTCAGTATGTAACAGAAGTGCTTCATGCGTACTTCCCTTTTCCCATCTCATCACACATTTCGTATTATTTAAAAGAGATGTGTAGTCAAAGACAAGATTGAACAAAGTTAATATTTTTTACTGCTTCATCAAGATCACTTTTTAGTGAAGTTGGCTTTTTTTTTTCCCTCCAATGTGAAGGCACAGTGGTGATGAATACAGCTCTGGTACAGTTTGGTGCCACTGCCTTGTCTATGCTGTGGCATCTGCTCCCGTCCAGTCATATCTACTCTCGGTTATCCACTGCCAGATAACCTCTGTCCTAACTTCTAATATGATCAATAGGTTTTGCTTGTTTTTGAACTTCCTATCAATGCAATCATAAGAGTATGTACTTTTTTTGTGCCCTCTTTCTTTTGCTCAACATTATGTTTGTGAGATTCATACATGTTGTGTATGATTGGAGTTTGTTCATTCCCATTGCTGTTTATATTCTCCTTGTATAAATATTTATCCCTTCTATTGTAGATGGACATTTGGGTTATGCTCATTTTGGGTTTTGGCTGTTAGGAATAGTGCAGCTATGAGCATTGTAACTATCTTTTGAGGAACATATGTACATGTTTCTGTTGGATATTTACCTAGGAGTAGAATTGCTGGGTTGTAAAGTGTATATGTATGTTCAACTTTAGCAGCTTCTGCTTGTTGGTTATCTACAGTGTTACTTTTTTGAAATAATGATGTTAGGTTAGAGGAAAAACTTTGACTTACATGTAACAAAATAAAAGATGTGAAAATGTATATGAAATTGGTTTGAAGCTAAACTGTTTAGAGCCTGAATGCCACCTGAAGGCAAGGTGGGCTGGGTAATGCAATGAAGATGGGACTGGGCTGGAATCCTGGGTCCACTATTACATTTTATGTTACCTTGGCCAAGTTACTTAACCTTCTTAGTTTCATCATCTATGAAATGGGATACTACCCACCTAAAAGTGTTGTTTTTAAGATTAAATGAATAATGTGTAAAAACTGCTTAGAAGAAGGTCTGTTTCTTTTCTCCCAAAGGATTTTTTCTTTCCTCCGAAAGGATTTTATTTGGAGATATTGACAATATTTGAGCAGGAAGATATATCACGACCTGTTACATTCTTTAGAGTATTTAACAAAATGAAGGTAAGACTGAGACTGAAGTATTAGAGTCACAGTCTCCTATTTTTTGCTGGTGGGTATATCTTACACCAAATGCAGAGTGGGAGCAGGTGTTTTTTATTCTATCCCAAGGTGCTGCTTCGGTGGGGAGCAGAAGAGCCTGCCCAGACTTGCCCCCTTGCTTACAGTGCTTTGAAGAGTGGAAACAATTTGTTGTCATCACATAGCAATAGCATTTCAGCAGTCTTCTTTCTGTGGCATCTGCCCCAGAGGATGAACCTGAAAAGGTAAAGAGTTCAGGCCAAGGTGCAAGGGAAACCCCAGAGTCTTAGGACCTAAGAACATGAATGTTGATTGCAGAGACAAGGAGATGATGAAGAACAGCATCAGGATCTTTATGTCAGGCCCAGGGATCTCATCAAAAATTTAACAAATGGACCTGACTAGAATAAAATGAGGTGGCTTAGAGATGCTGACATTTTGTCTGGATGTAAGGAAGGAAGGAGCAGTGTGGAGAGTCCCTCCTGCTTGCCAGTGGATACAGGCTGAGTAAAGCCTGGTCTTGTTTAGTTTCATTGGAAGATGGGGCTTGAATGGGTCAGCCTGTGATTTGGCTATCTGTGGTGTCTTCCAAATTAAACATGGTATGAAGCAGTGAACATCGTGATGTTCATCCAGAAGCTAGTGTTGGAGAATAACTCAGTTCTCAAAGCTATGTTAAAAAATATAAAATAAAATAAGCCCCCAAAGGGAAACTGAAGGGATTAGTGACAACTTCCTCCCATCTGTGCTTACACTTTGCCAGAATAATCTTCCTAAAATACTGCATTGATCATGTGAAAGGCCTGCATTAGACCTTTAAGTGGCTCCCATTGTCTATAAAATTAATCTCAGACTTCTTATCCTAGTGTTAATGGTCCTCACTAAATTGACCTCATTCTGTGTTGAGCCTTCTTTTTGATTACTCACTAAACCATAGTCTCTTTAGCAAAACTAGTTTACTTGAGCTTTGAAGATCTTTTTCATTCTGTTTGCTTTTATAAATACTACTTGTTTTTAATATCAAGGGCTAATTCAAATTCATCTTCTGTCTTTCCAGCTTCAAGTGTTTTCCTTTCTGTGTTTTTTTGTATTGAATAATTTGTTCACATTTAATTTGGCAACTAATCTTGTGCCACCTTGTGCCATCTTGCAATAATATTTTATCTTCGACTGTTATATATCTTTTTCTCTTTGCTTACCTCTTCATTTTTTTTCCCTTCTAACTCATTGGTAAACTTCTTAAGCCAGAGTCCTTGCTATTGAGTTATTTTTTTTAAATCGAGTTACTTTTTATGTCTCACTATTTCAAACTAATGATTTGCAAGTACTAGTTCCTTAATAAGGGCATGTGTGTATGTGTGAATGTGTATGTGTGTATCTTTTAATTTGCCAGTAATGTAAGACCGGCCTAAAAGCACAATTCTTACTTGATGGGAAGGCTCATCTCGCAAAGA
>NW_007735513.1:64214-69416 GCF_000696425.1 Galeopterus variegatus | reverse complement strand
TGCTACAAGACTGCGTACATTAAGGTTATATTTTTTTACAATTCTACTACTTATATTCTATGCCCCCCTACATTACAATTTATTTCCAACAGTAAGAGTAAGATAAAACTATATGTGAGAAAATGTCTAGGATATCACAAAACCAAAGATTTTCAAAATAAAAACTACTAAATTTTCCTGGAGCCAGATATGAGGTGATATCACAGAACTGAGGATGCTATGTCTTCTGGAAGACCAGTCTCATTGGAAGACATTAACATTGGAATAATTTCTGAATCCAATCATGAGTCTTGAAAGTGCATTACTTTCTAATGCTCCAGATATGGCTGTCCTAGATGTGCTATAGGTTTGCAGACCTTTAAGCATGTCTTGTGCCCCAGAAATTTGTCATTTATTCATTCATTCGTTTCATTTTTATTGCATGCATTCAGGCATTGCAGGAGGTGCTGGAGATTCAGTGAACAAGACAGGCAATGTTCCTACCCTGTTGGAGAATATGTTTTAAAAGATATGTTCATTTTGAACATATGTTCATTTTGCTACGTATTGAGGGAGGAAGGAGATAGACAATATATAAAATAATTTTGGAAGGAAATAATAGGGTGATGGGATAGTAACTGGGTGGGGTGGGGGTAGGTGTTGTGGCTGGAGTTTACTTTAAGGATAAGGTGGTTAACTACTTTGTCAACTAAATACTGTGTGGCGAAGACCCCCCTGAATTTAGAGCCAAGAAGTCCTGGACTCTATCCAGCTTTGCCATTGTGACCTCTTGTAGGATACTGACTATCTCTGAATCTTAGTACCTCATTTGTAAAATGAGGATATTGATAATTGCCTTATAGTGTTGTGAAAATTAAATGAGATGATTCATGTGAAAATAAATGTTTGTTCACTGAAAAGAGCTATAGAAAGATAATGTTACCCTATTTCTCAAATAACCGCTTGGATCTCATGCTGTAGAGATGAATGTAAACCAGGCTGCTTTGGTGGGACCTTGAAGCAGAGACCTGGGTGATAAGAGCTGCTGGACCACTGGCTTTCTCCAGAAACTTCTTGATGTTATCTGTTCCTGAGGATTTGGTAACTTGTCTGGCTGCAGGGAAACAGTTCATTGTGGGAGCAACCCTGGCTTGGTTTACTAATCGGCTATGGGACTTCAAGGTTTTAATAAAAATCCTTTTGACCTAATGGATCTTTTCCTTCTCTCATATCTAAACAGGTATTGCTGGTTAAAAGCTCATGAACTCTTACTTAATTTAGATAAACTGAATAGTTAAAAAAAAGTATGGACTAATGTTGGAATTTATAAACAAAATCAAACTGCTTGTATGAATTCATAGAATTTTCTCTTGATTCCTGATTCTTTTGATTTTTGAAAAGATAACAGTCTGACTTTCATTTTCTTGCCTGAAAAGACAGACAAGTGCTGCCATCTAGTTTTACTTGTTTGACCGTCATCTTTATTGTCATTTGGAATGAAGTTTTTGGAGAAACTTTTCTGAAGTACTAGAGGTTGAAATACAGAATGAAACTAATTTTTCATTTTCAGTTTGTTAGAGTTGATTTAACATTATTTTAATATGTGACGCGTTTAATATCTTTAGTTTAACCCTTTTTATTCAAACTATCCTAAAACATAGGAAAGGCTATTTTAGGACAGAAGGTACTGTAGTGGATGGAACTATAGAGTTGTCTTTGAACACACTGCTTTGGCCACGGAGGTGTGCAGACAATTCTGAACATTGTCAACTTTTAAGTATTGAAAGAATACTTTTAGTTGCGAGTTGAGGGTGGAANCCCCTCAAGACCACCCCTCTGGGGTGCCTACTCAAAATCTCGACCCCTTGGGTCTCACAGCAGACACATGGCCAAAACACCTACCTTCTACTGCAATTCCGTTTGGCCACAGTACAAACTACACTATGACTCTCAATGGCCTGAGAATGGCACTTTCAATTTTAATATTCTCCAGGATCTTCACAACTTTTATCATCGAAATGGAAAACGGTCAGAGATTCCCTGTGTCCAGGCCTTCTTTACTCTCCATTCCAGACCCTTCCTTTGCCAATCATGCAATACCACTCCCTGTTTGGGGTAATGCCATGTGGCCCATGGCAGAACTGATCACTGTCACTGGATCACAAACCGTGTCACTTTGCATCAGACTACTCGGATAGACAAAGAATATACAGCAAATTAGGCTACATGCTCCCATCACACAGTCTCACAGGCAAAGGGGAAAAAAAGGTTAAAAGGAGCCAGTCTCTAACAGGGTTTGTTTAGAAACTGCAGGACTCATTTAGCAACATCGTATATGTAACATTCTGAGCTAAAGGTGAAATGTGAACTATGTCCTGCAGTGACTGAAACAGTTTCAACTTATAGCCTTCAATGGGACTCAGTAGCTAACACACAGCCTAATGATCTAAAAGGAGTAACTACAGCAACCAAACTAGTGGAGGCACAACAGGCGACCGTCTCCTTTCTGTGTTCCTTGGCCACATGCTCGGCTCCCTAGTTATGCTGAACATCGTGTACTTTGCTCTTCCTCGCTTTTCTGCTGTATCCCTTTTCAAACATCCTCTCTCTCTCTAACACTCTTTTACACTGTTCATTTAAAAAGAACCATTTGGACGTGAAAAATGACTCAAGGATAAAAAGCCAACATTTTGTATGTTTGGGAAGGGTCTGTGTGCTTGGGTTTGAACAACTAAGTTTATGCATTTTGGTCACTTAAAACCTGGTGACAGAAAAGTTTTCTCACTGAGTTTCTCTAGGCAACTCTGAGAAACTAAAATATATCTATAGAATTACAATTGGCTACATCTCTGGACAAAAAGTATCTGGTACAAAGAGTTCTGCAAATGTTAAAATAGAAGACTGCTAAAGGAAAATGGTTTAAAATCATATCACTATAAAAAATGTTTTCAGAATTATCAGCATACATCTTTGCGTGGGTTTACTAATCAAACAAGATTACATTTCACTTTGCTAAAGTCTTTTAAGGTTAAAGCTGTAAACCCAGCCAAAACCAAAAATATCATTTTAAATACAATTCTTAGGCAAATGAGGCCAATTTAACATTGAGAAGAAAATAAACAAGTATGTAGGAAAAGAGAAAATCAAATTATGTATGTTTTTCTAAAAATTAACTATTAATATCAAAAGTATTCTGCTACAAGATTAGAGGTTGCTCTCCTACGTTGGAACACCAGATTTCCTAAAAACACTTAACTGTTCTTAATTAAAATTTTTAAGAAGTTTTCTATCTCTTAAATAATTGGCCTATGAAACTTAATCTGTGTTTTATCAAGACAATTTCTTGGGCTCTCTGCCTTTCAAATCCTTTGTCACTTTGGTGTTATTTTATAATGATATGTGATCTTATTTAACTAGATGTTTTAAGCCTTTGTTATTTGATAGACTTTCCAAAACCAAATTCCGAAAACTTAAACTTTTGACTTGAACTAACTTTGAGGGGTTTCAAGGGCCCTGGAGCTTCTCAAAGGATATATATATATGATATCAAAACCAAATCAAATATATAAGGAAAGATATATATTTAAATGTATATAAGCATATATATGTGATATCAAAACCAAATCAAATATATAAGGAAAGATATATATTTAAATGTATATAAGCATATATATGTGATATCAAAACCAAATCAAATATATAATATATAAATATAAAAAATATATAAATACATAAATTATATATATTTATATAAAATTCATATATTTAGATTTATAAATATATTAAAATTTAAAATTCTAATATTTAATGTTTATTTTAATATTTATAATTTATATATTTAAATTTATATTTATAAATATATGATGTGTGTATCAAAGGATATATATATAAAAGAGATATCAAAACCAAATAAAGCTTATTTAATAAATCAAACTATATGAAAGGCATTGTCAAAACAAGAAATAATGTTTGACCTCCTTTATGTTATACTGAGATGTTATTAATATGTGTTCCAAAATTGTGTAAGGTTCTTAAAAATCCATCTCTTGATTGATATAAATGTTATCAGTCATAATCTTGGTTCAATTATAATTTTAAAGTGTTTATGTCCTAAACTAACAGGTACAGGTTCCTGACAACTTTGAGTTACATTACTGGTTCTTTTAATATTTTGTTTTCCAGATTTAAAAAAATCTTTTAAGGTATAACAGCTTACTGAAGTATACATTTATAAACAAAAATTAAAACATTTACTTTTCTCTCTACTTGATCCCTCCAGGATTTAAAAACTATTCATGAGTGTTGTTATTTTATGACAATATAGTTATTTACATAAGCTCAATAAGAATCTGTTCTTGTAACAGGTCACAATTGAACACACTGGTTATTTTACCAAGGCTTTTGCTGGAATGTCATGTTTTCAGATATGACCAAACTGCCCTGCTGCCACCTGCCCCCACCACTGCATCTGCTTTTCTATTCTTCCCCTTTGAGAGGTAGCAGGAGCTAAGGACATTGTTAGGGTCATGTTCACTTTTCCTTCAATGATATGGATATAAAGTGATGCCAATATCTCATTCAATCCTATGATCTCACTTGGCATGACATTTGTCTCTTCCACTTTAAACCTGGAGGAAAAGGAGCAAGTCTGGGCTGCAGCCCAAGCCCGCGCAGACACCATGCACCCTCAGGATCTGACTCAGCATCCTCTGGGTCCTGTGGCCATCCCACAAACTGACCCAAATTGGAACTATCAACTAAAATCTCCAGACAGGAGAAAGAGATGTCACATGGCTCACATGTCTCATAAAAGGGATAAAAAAAGCTTCTTTAAAAACAGCCAGTTATAACAAAATCAAGGAAGTAACTCAGGAACCTAATGAAAGCCGTGCACTTTTTATGTCTCTCCTCACCAAGGCTGTAGTATAACATACCAACATTAACCCTGAAACAGAGAGGAGGAATCTAAAACTTAAAAACTAAAACATAGCCAAACCAAATGCCACTTGCAGGCTGCTGCAATCCGGGAAAATCAGAAACCGCGAACACCTCAAGGCAAGGCTCAGGGGAAGACTCCCTTTGTCCCCCCAGGTAACTGCTTCAAGTGCAGTAACCCAGGGCCCTGGGCAAGTGTCTGCCCAAACCCGAGGCCCCACCAGGGCCCTGTCCACTGTGTGGTGAGGAGGGACACTGGGGAGTTGACTGTAGTAAAAGGGTCTCTGG
>NW_007735513.1:39966-63214 GCF_000696425.1 Galeopterus variegatus | reverse complement strand
GGGACACTGGGGAGTTGACTGTAGTAAAAGGGTCTCTGGGTGTGCTCCAGTCCTTCCAAACGCCCCTACCGAGCCCGGTTTGGAGATATCTGACCTGCTGGGACAAGCTGCTGAAGACTGCCATTTGTGAGAAATGCCCTCACCCATCCAAGGCCAAAGGATGGACATGGAGACACAAGGTACAGTGAAGCCAGCCTTTAGTTATGGCCTTGTTAGGTTTGGGTGTCTGATGGGCAGGCACACTGAAAAGGGCTGTAGCAAGCAATTTATTCCCTAGTGCGCAAGTTCCTGCCCCCGCCTCCTCATTGGTCACGGTGTGCAATCATCCTGGCTGACGTCTAAGATTTCCCTGATTTATCACCCCCTTGTAAGGAATCTCTTTGTCTGAGGGCTCAGGACAAGCCCACAAAAAAGGCCCCCTGAAACCCTGTGAGAGGAGAAACATTAGGAAATGAAGAGAACAATAAAGGGCTATTAACTCATTACCATCTCAAGGAGAACTTTATCTATTCAGTGACCCACCCCCCAGGAATGGGCTGGACCAGTCAGACAGCTTTCAGGCTGGGCCTGAATTATTTCTGAAAATGAATCACTTAGGTTATTTTCTTACACTATCCCTGCTGCCATGCCTATCACCTCTTCTGAACCCTGGGTAACAGTGACAGTAACAGGTGAGCTCATTTCTTTCTTACCAGATATGGAGACCACACCCTTGGTACTTACAGAATATTGAGGCCAACTTTTGATTCCTCCATTTCTGTTGTAGGGATGGGAGAAATTCCATTCAAACCAAAGGTCACCTCCCCTCTACCTTGTATTTTTTCTTTTTCTTTTTTTTAAAGATGACCAGTAAGGGGATCTTAACTCTTGACTTGATGTTGTTAGCACCACGCTCTCCCAAGTGAGCCATGGGCCAGCCCATACCTTGTATTCTTTTAGAAGTACTTTTCACGCACCAGTTCATAGTCATTCCGCATTGCCCTACTCCTATTTTGGAAAGGGGCATCCTCACCAAGTTCCAGGCATCATACACTTTACTCCAAGCCCACCTGAACCTCTTCTACTCTTATGCCACCCAGACTCACTTCTCCCCTCTAACCCCCTGCCCCCTGATAGAGTTGTCTCCAAGGTCTGGGACACCACTGCTCCTTCTACCGCTAAACACCTCCCCCTGCGCACACTACAAATGGAAGTTAAAAACCTTCCTGCGTCCCCTCACCAAGCCCAATGTCCAGTCAGTGAAGAGGGACTCCAGACACTTAAGCCAGTGGTTCAACAGCCACTCCAGGCCGGTCTATTAAAAGAAGCCCACCTTCCCCAAGTCTGTCACCCCTTCTCCTTACAGAGTAATCGACACCAGCCCAAGCACCGTCCGGCTCTCTCGGAGGCCAGAGGGACAGGCTGCTGCAGGCGGTGACGGCGCGGCTGCCTCAGTCCTCGGCCTCCTCTCGCTGTGGCCCTTCTCGCCCTCTTCCTACTTGCAACCGCTGCCCACCTTACTGTGCCCCGTGTGCTTGAACTGACGTGTCTTTTACCCGATCACGGAGCCGGTTGCTACTGCAGACTCGCCTTACTTCCCGCCGACCGATTCTCTGCTGAAAGCCCTGACGCCTCCTTCATGTCGCACCTCACCCTCAGCAGGTGGACTGTGTACGGGGTAGGTCAGCTATACAGGTTTACTTCTTACTACCTGCGGCCTCCTATGTGCCAGATATGCTCCATGACCCTTGGGCCACTCCTCCTCCTCCTCGCCAGAGGCATTTCCACTCCTCAGTCCAGCCTCAAACCAATAGCTCGATCGTTCTCATGAACCTGACCCAGCTCCTAACCCAGTCACTCTCCCTGTGAACTGATTGCTGGGTCTGTTCCTGCCCGAGCTCAAACCTCAGCTCACCCCACTGAGCTGCCACTGGGACAAGATCCAGCCTGAGCTGACGTCTGCAGTTTCCCACTGTGCTCTGCCCTAGACCCGTCCTTTCTCTTTCTCTCCTGAACGCCTGTTATCTCCTGCCCACCGACATTCCCTACCAGCCCCCAACTGGTGCCACCCGCTCCAGATCCTGCTCAGCTGGGACCTAGAAAGTAAACGAGTCTCACGACTGGCCGCTTTGCCCGCAGCTTCTGTCTTGCTACCCGGGTCTGCTTCCTCTGCGGCGCCTCGTCCCGCCTCTGCCTCCCCCTGACTGACCCGGCACCTGCCCCTCGTGCTCCAGCTCCCTCCGTCACCTCACTGCCGAGCCACCCAACTGTTCAGGTTCCCCTTCCTGCGACGGTTCTCTCTTCTATGACCGTCATAATCGCGCTGCTCCACGCCTCATTCCCTTACTGGCTACCCTAGGAATTTCCACAGCTCTAGGGACAGGAATAGCTGCTGTTAACACTGCCACAACCTATTTCCAACAATTGTCACAAGCCCTCTCTGACACTCTGGCTGACATGGCCTCCACCCTGACCCCCATTCAAAATCAAATAAATTCACCGGCAGAAGTGATTCCACAGAATAGGAGGGCCTTAGACCTACTTACTGCTACAGGAGGCAGCACGTGCTCACGCCTTAAAGAAAGCTGTCGTTTCTACATTAACCAGTCTGACAAAGTAAAACAAAACAAAACAAAAAAAAAAACAAACAAACCAAAATATTCTTAAAAAGGCTACAAACCTAAAAAAACTCCACCAATTGAATGGTCTGAGGGCTCATGGCTATGACCCATTTTGCTCCCCATCCTAGTTCCCTTTGTAGTGATTTTCCCTCTGCAATCATAGGACCTGTACTTCTACGACAATTCTCCTGGTTCCTCTGCACGACCATCCAGACAATGACTCATGAGCAGGCACTAGCCAAAAACCTAAAAAAACTTCAAATCAACTAGATAATCTCCCAGATCAGGTCGGCTCCCTGGCAGTGCCAGTCGTACAAGAGCGCAGAGTCCCGGGCCTGCTCGCAGCGGCCCAGGGCAGGGACTCGCACCCTCCTCCAGCAGGAATGCTGGTTCCCTATGGCAAGTCCGGTTTGGTTCAGGACGGGATGGCGTGACTGAGGGACAGGGCTACACGCCTCCTGGACAGAACAAGTGCATCTCCCTTGGCTTCTTTGTTCACACAATGGATTCTTCCATTTCTTACCCTCTTACTTGCGCTTTTTGTTATTTCGGCTTTTGGCCCATGTTTACCTGCAGCTTGCTAATAAAATCTTTTCTTCCTTTATCTGGATGGTGTCTCCTTCCTCAGCGGCCTTACACTTCCCTCTGCATTTATTTATTCAGTCATATAAAATGCACAGGTAGTCAAAGAAGAAAACAACTATCTGCATCCCTACCACTTAGGATCAGTCACTGCTAATATTTTTGCATGTTTGCTTTATTATTATTATTATTATTATTATTATTATTATTATTATTATTATTTTTGTCTTTTTCGTGACCAGCGCTCAGCCAGTGAGTGCACCGGCCAGTCCTATATAGGATCCGAACCCGTGGCGGGAGCGTTGCTGCGCTCCCAGCACCGCACTCTCCCGAGTGCGCCACGGGGCCGGCCCTATTTTTTATTATTTTTAAAAAATTAATTACTTATTCATATTATTATTTTTTACATTCTAAGATGTTGTTGCAGAGCAGTTGTGGGGGGAGAGGAGAAGGGGGAAGGAAACAGGGTAGGAGGAGTAGAAAGGGGTGGGTTGATCAAGGCCCGTGGCAACCCCCTCATTTCAGTTGCATATTTGCTTTAAATCTTTTTTTTAAATCATCTTCACTTGACCTTCATTTCCATGAACTTCCCTCTGATTGTCTTAATTTATCTGACTTTCAAATATTTCTTCAGTGTAATTCCCATAAGCCTTTCCTTCTCCCTGTGTCATTAATTTGATCATCAGCTGTGGTCTGTTCTGTTTCTTGTCATTTCTAATGTATTGATTAGTTCTGTAATGTTGTTTAGTCCTCAGTTTCCTAAGTCTGTAATCTTATTTTTCATGCATTCTACTGCTTTTCATTCTGTTCTTGAGCTTTACTGAATTCATGTTCTTTTTGACTTGCAATGGTAAGAAGTAGTTGGGGGACACCTTCCATTGTCCCGAGTTAGTTTTCTCCAGGGTGATTTTTGTTTGCTAAGTTCTGGGAGTGTGTTTGCCTATTGCATGCTCTTTCCTTTTGAACCATTCAGGCTTGGGCAGCTCTGTGTGTGTCCAGACAATTCTATTCACTCGGTCTCAGTGAGGTGACTTCTTGGTAGTTTTCTACAGTATCTAGGCAATTTGCTTTCCTAGGCAGCAACAATCAGGACTGGCTACATAATTTGTAGGGCCCAGTGCAAAATGAAAATAGATGAACACTTATTTTTAGAAAAGCAGGATAAAGTGCCATTAAAGGTACTAAAATATAACACTTTTTCCTTTCTTTCATTGTCTCTTTCTTAATTTGTCATGGTGTTTTTTGTTTGGTATTTAATATCCTACTAAGAAAAATTAAAATTTTAAATTATTAGTGTTAGTTTTACTGTTCTTCATCTTTATATTTTGTGATATTGGCTTTAGATATAAATATAAGCACACTTAATGTGGAATCACAAAAATTATACAATTCATATTTCATGGCTTGTGCATGCATACCCATTTTATTTGTATCAGAACAGTGCAAAAGCTGCACAAAACTAACTCAACTGTTTTTATTTCACTTGTTTATATGTGTTCATTCAACCAACACTCTCAAACTTTAAGTTACTGATGAGTAAAAAAGGACTGAAAGGAAACGAATTTTGGGTTGCCCTATCTCTCCCTTCCTTCTATGTCATTATATTCAGCAGAAGTGATTGGTTAATGCAGGCTGTTTACACAAGTAAGAAAGATTATGATAAGTTTTCTTGTTTTTTTCTGTTTCTTAGAACACCGTTGTCTTCCTTTTGTGCTTGAAGCAAGTTCTGGTGTGAATAGCAAGTGTGTCCTCTTGGGGTTATCAGTGCGCCCTCTTACTCAGTTACAGCAGGAATACGTACGTGTATGCGCTATGATTCTTGCTCAACTCTCAAACATCATGAGGCATCACAAACCCTATATGCAAATGGGGAGCAAAAAATGGTGGGCAAGCATATGCATGTATCTCTTCCATGCATGTATCTCTTCCGATCATGTGCATATTCCATCATTTGCAATTGTCCCATCCAACTTCACCGTTCAAAGATTAAATTATTAATAATTTGAAGACAGTGGCAACAGAGCATTAAACCAAATATGGGGCCCTTTCTGTGCTTGGGCTCTGTGAGATCATACAGGCTGCATGCCCTAGCTGATAGCATCCTGCCTTCTGTGTTCATGGTTCACCATCTTTTGAAGTTATTGTGGCATATTAGGTGTGTATATTATGTGTTATTAGGAGCCTATATCTGTTTGTTTTTTGATGGAGAATACGATTACTGGTTTTTAGGAGTTTTTGTTTATTTTGTTAGGTATTGAGAGAGGAATATTGGGTGATGTAGTTCCAGTCTACCAACCTAATGCACTCTTCTTTTACTTCCCACTTCTCTTGGCCAACTTTTCATACAAGTCTCAGCTTAAATTGCACATTGTCATCTCAAAGGAAATTAAAAAATACATAGAAGTGAATGAAAATGAAAATATAAAACCAAATTAGTAAAATATAGCTAAATAAAAGCAGCACTGAGAGGGAAATGTATAGCACGAAATACTTACATTGGAAAAGAGGAAAGGTTTCAAAGCAACAATGTAAGTACCTATAGGCCTCAAGAAATTAGAAAAAGAGCAAAACAAACCCAAAGCAAGCATAATGAAGGAAATGATAAAGAGCAAAAATCTGTGAAATTGAAAACAGGAAAATGATTTGAAAAAAACCAATGAAACAAAAAGTTGGTTCTTAAAAAATCAACAATAAAATTAATAAATCTCTAGCAAGACTGAGAGAGAAAAAGAGAGAAGATGCACATTACCAATATCAGGAATGAAACAGGAGATATTACTACAGGTCATGCAACCATTAAAAAGATGATAAGGGAATACTGCAGGCAACTTTACACTCATAAATCCAACAATTTCAAAGAAACGGACCAATTCTTCAAAGACCAAAATTTACTAAAACTCAACCAAGATGAAATAGACAACATGAATAGTCCTATAACCATTAAATAAATTGAATTCATAATTAAAAACCTCCCCCAAAAGAAATCTCCAGGACAAGATGGTTTAATTGGAGAATTCTACAAACATTTAAAGAATAATTCACACCAGTTTTACACAATATCTTCCAGAAAATCGAAGAGGAATAAACACTTTCCAACTCATGTTATGAGGCTAGTATTACCCTGGTGCCAAAACCAGACAAAGATGGTACAAAAAACCCCACAAAAACTACAGACCAATATTTCTCATTAATTTAGATATAAAAATCCTCAACAAAATACTAGCAAATTGAATTCAGCAAAGTATAAGAATTACATACCATGACCAAGTGGGAATTATTCCAGGCATGGAAGGCTGGTTCAACATTTGAAAATCAATGTAATCTATCATATCAGTAAGCAAAAGGAAAAAATTATATTCTCATAGCAGCTGATGAAAGAAAAAGCATCTGACAAAATTGAGCTCATTCATGATAAAAACTCTCAGCAAACTAGGAATAGAGGAGAACTTCTTCCACTCAATAAAGAACATCTATGAAAACCTTACAGCTAACATTATACTTAATGGTAAAAAACTGAATGCTTCATGGATTTTGATCCCCACACTGGCCAGCTGCCAAAAAACCCCCAAACAAAAACCAGCAACAACAACAAAAGACTGAATGCTTTCTTACTAAGATAAAGACCAAGGCAAGGGTGTCCGCTCTCACCACTCTTTTTTTTTTTTTTTCTATTTAAAAGCATCACTTCTTGTCCGTCCTATTGTCTTGATGGCTTATTTCCAATGTGGGACTGTTTGGAGAGCTCACTTTAGGGGTGCAATCTTTTCACATGTCTGTGCCATCATCATCTCGTTTCCTCTGTGTAGGGTTTTACCTCTGCAAATAAGCCTACCCCAATGCACCCTGCTCCCCTTATTGGCTGATTAAGTGGTGGGTGGATTTTTTCCCCCAATTAATTAGGCACCATACTGATTTCTTAAGTATATATATGGATCACAAAACTTCTTGCCAACATTCAGCAAGACGTTATGTATGTGGTGTTTAGATAACTAAAGGCTAATGGCTTATAAAAAAATAAAAAATAAAAACATCACTTCTTCACCGGCCAGCTGCCAAAAAAAAAAAAATCACTTTTTCATTTCAAAGGAAAAAAACCCCTCCCAATGCTTTCCAAAGAAACCATAGTAATAATAATAATAATAATGATGATGATGATGATGATGATAAACTCTATTAGAAACTATAAGGAGGCATTGAGAGTTTGAGTGTTACATTCTTCAAGTATGGTGTTTTAATTTTTAATTTTTAATTTTGTAACTATATACATATTAAAAAAATCTTAAAAGTGCAGCCAAGAGATTTTGCTTAATATTGAATATTTAGAGGACTATGCCAAAATACTGTAGTAAGACTGTTCAGTGATCCTGTGGGTCACAATGTTGTCATTTTTGTTCACTTTTGTATCTTAGCAAAGGTTAAGGGACCAGGTTTGAAAGTGATCATTCTTCCAGGGTTAGCGTAAGTAGCCCATTTGGATGAGAAAGCCAGGGAGATCCATATGTTCTTCCATGGACAAGGAAAATCCAACCCGAATCCAAGAATTCAGACATGGAATGTGGTAGGATTTCACAGTGAACCTAGTCTGGGATGGGGCAAGGTGGTAATCCCAGACAGGGCAGGGTGTTAGGTTTAACTGGTTTACCTTAGTCAGGTTCTCATATCCTTTTAATGGTTTTTAGTGCAGTCCTTCAAGCCACAATTTAGATTGCCCTTCAGTGTGCTCCAGATTGTCTGTTCATGTTAAAGGATTGTTTAATTTTATTGTTTAATTTTATTGTTTCGCCTCCCAAAGAAAATCATGCTACATAAAAATGACCCAAGGTTTTTGCCACCAACATTTCTTGGATAAAATCTAAAAAATACTATTGCAATTGCATCTCTGGAAGAAAAAAACATTATCCCGAATGTAAACAGGTTCACCCAACTCTTTCGTTGTACTAAAAAACTTCAGAGGAAATAAGTTGCTGTATAACTCTCTGCTGCATGCAATTGCCAGACGGTAGGGAGCACTGCCTTCTTGTGCCATTGGAGGGATGAAAAGAACTGTTTCACATACCTGAAGAGGGCATCCCAGTGCTTCCAGAGAAAGGCAATGAAAAACACAAGAAATAAAGTGCTGAGTGTCTGATGTGAGTCTTCATAAGGGGGACCATGCAGTTGGCTACCGTGTAGACAAAAACAAAAACGACAGCCGTGATGGCCAGAAGGATGTTGATGAGTAGGCCCAGAAGTTTCTAGGCAGCGACGTTCTCCAGCTCTTCCAGCTTCACCATCTGCTGCAGCTGCTGCTGCAGCTCCATCTTGGAGATGCAGGTCTGTCATGCCACCAGGGCCTCCTGGGTGTCCTGGGCCTGTTCACAGGACTGATATGCAATTTTCTTCTCCATGTTGGCCAATTCCTGCTTCAAGTTCAAGATTTCATTCTGGTGGAGATCGATTAGGTCATTTAGCTGTTCTAATTGTTCACATCTACATCGTTCCTCCTGTAAGGTCTGCATTATTAAGGAATAATCCCTTTGATAATGCTCTTTGAGGGTCTTAAAGGATTCCTCTAGTCTGTTCTGGGTTTTCTGGATCTCCTGGATCTCATGTGGAAGCAAATTAGATCATGAACTCTGCGTGTACAGAGTGTTCGTTTTGGAGCCGGATGCTCTTACAGCGATATCCCTGGTGGTACTGTTGATGCCCACGGAGCCTGAAGTGGCACTAGAACAATCTTCCTCAGTACCATAGTGTGGGCTTGACTGAAATTTCAAACTCACCTCTAAAGGCTTCCCCCCTTCATCCACTTGCCCTTCCTCTAAAGAGTCCTTCATTTTGGGGATATTATTGTCTGCATTGACAAATTCCTTCTGAATTAGTGAGGAAATCTCTCTGGGCTTTGAGGCCACAGTTCATGCTGCTGAATGGGTGGCCTGGAAGAAGCTGGAAAATACATCTGTGACACTGTCCGTCACTGAAGCCAGTCACCTTTGCTCCGCATCCTTCGAACCTGGTGTATGTCCCTGAAGAAATCCTTTGGCTGCTTGGGGATCCCATCTTGCTCCACCTCTCAGAGCTTCCTGTGGTAGTGCTCAGGCTTCTTCTGTAGCTGGAGGATGGTTGAGCAGATTTCTGGTTCTTTTTCTCAAGACTTGCTTGATCCAGGTGGCCTGCTGCTTGTCTGTGTTGTTGACAAGCTTCAGGTACTCAGCAACGCTGTTATCCAGGCTGTTGGTGCAATCTTGATCTTCTGCTGCAGGTGAGTAATGGCAGCCTTCATGCACTGAGGGTCTGGTGTTCATCAATGGATTCTGTATGGATGCTGCTATCAGTGCTGGAGGACTTCTCTTTGGGGCTTCTGGCTTTCCCTGACTACTATGCAAGCTTGTTCCTCTCTTCCTCTCAGGTGGCACTCTGATCTGCTGCAGGACATGATTCAGAGCTGTGGGCTGGGTGGGGACACCATCAATCTCAGCACATGCATTCTGGCTTTTCAGATCCATTTCAGGTTCTGGATCTGTTTGAATTTGATGCACTGATGACCTCCTTTGCTGGTGCTGGAAGAGATGCTTCAGGCCTTGGCCAATCACATTAATGTTCTCCAAGCATTGTGGGTTATTTTAGACAACTTTTGTTCTGATCCTCCCTGCTTTCTGGCCTATGAATCTTGGGATTTGCCTCAAGGACCAGGGTCCTTGTATAACTGTTCACTGTTTGAAGGCGCTATCAGTAGACTTAATTAATATGCTTATTTGCGAACTCAAAAAATTTTAAACGCACAAAGACTGTCAAAATACGTAGGAATGTACTTCAACAGTGACTACGCATGCAGCCATGAGGCTTCATGCCTATCTTCATCACTCTTCCTCAAGCGCTTCTAAGGTGTACAGGAATCTTTTCAGGAAAAGTTGAAGATACAGGTTCCAAGGTTATTGTACTGTCCAAAAAGATCATAAAAGCACCAAGTAATTGCCTCAGAAATCCAGCAATAGCTTTCCTTTCTTCACATAGATGAGGATGAATAGTTGTAACCCAAAATGTTTCCCAAGAAGTTCTTTTGAAAAAAGACATAGAAACAGAAGATCCACATAAAAAGAGATCCAGTTTGGGAGTATAGACACTGTATCTTCTAAATCGTGTGACCAAGAACAGCTGTTTACCAATTGTCAACATCTGAAGAAAGTACTAACTATGGGTGTATCTTCTCCAGATAGTATACCTGTGGGGAGGGGAGGAACAAGCAGCATCTTTGCCAATGCCATCACTTGAGCTTAAGCTGGCTTCTGCCTCTGCTGCTGTCAGGCCCAGTCCATCCCCCCAACAACCTGCCTCCCAACCCTTCCCCTGCACTCCCTCTGCAGCTGCCCCTGCTGCTGCCTTAACCACTCTCACCATTATTCTGCACAGTACTGGATGTTCTAGCCACTGCAATAAGGCAAGAAGAAGAAAGAAAAGGTATACAGATTGGAAAGAAAGAAATAAAACTATCCTTATTTGCAGACCATGTGATTATCTATATAGACAATCTCAGGAAATCTACAATAGAGCCTTCTATATCTGATAAGTTCAGCAAGATGGCAGGATACAAGATCGATATACAAAGATCAATTGTATTTCTATATAATAACAATGTGGGAACCAAAATTAAAAGCACAATACTATTTACGGCAACTCAAAAAATGAAATGTGTAGATATAAACTTAATGAATCATGTACAAGATCTGTATACTGAAAATTACAAATTGTTGAATGAAATTAAAGAAGACATAAATAAATGGAGAGACACACTGTGTTCATGGATTGGAACATAGTAGAGCTGTCAATTCTCTCTAAATCAATCTAGAAGTTTAACCAAACTCCTACAGAAATCCCAGCAAGGATTTTTTTGTAGACATAGACAAGCTTATTCTAAAACTTATATGAAAAGGCACAAATTCTAGAATAGCTAAAACAATTTTGAAAAAGAATAATGGAGGAATCACTCTAGCCCAATGTTAAAGCCTAATTTATAGCTACAGTTAACAAGACAGTGTGGTATTGGAGGAGAGATGGACACATATATCTGTAGAATAAATAACTCAGAAATATATCCATACAAATATGCACAACTTATTTTTGACAAAGATGCAATAGCAATTCAATGGAGGAAGTATAGCCTTTTCAACACACAGTATTGGAGCAATTGGATATCGATAGGCAAAAAATACAAAACAAACAAAAACTCAACTCATAACTCAAAATAGATCACAGAATTACATGTAAAACTACAAAACTTTTAGGAAAAAGTAGAAAATCTTCAGGATCTAGAACTAGGCAAATGTTCTTAGACTTGATACCAAAAGAACTAAATGTAGAAAGAAAAATTGATAAATTGGACCTCATCAGAAATTAAAAGCATTTGCTCTGTTAAAACCCATGTGAAGAGGATGAAAAGATAAATTACAGATGGAGAAAATATTTGGAAACCACATATCCAATGAAACACTAGTATCTACAATATGTAAAGAACCCTCAAAACTGAACAGTAGCAAAACCCTAAATAATCCAATTAGAAAATAGACAAAAGACATGAACAGGCATTTTACTGAAGTGGATATACAGAAGGCAGATAAATACCTGAAAAGCGTTCAATGCCATTAGCCATTAGGGAAATGCAAATTAAAACCACAATGAACTATCACTATATACCTATCAGAACGGCTAAAATAAAAACTAGAGACGACATCAAATTCTCGCAAGGATGCAGAGAAATGGCATGTCACACATTGCTGGTGGGAATGTAAAATGGTACAGTCAGTCTGAAAAACAGGTTAGCAGTTTCTTAGGTCACTAAACATGCAACTAGTATATGACCCAGCAATTGCACTTTCGGGCATTTATCACAGAGAAATGAAAACTCATGTTCACAGAAAAACCTGTACATGAATGCTCATAACAGCTTTATTCATTAGAGCCAACAATTGGAAATAACCCAAATGTCCTTCAGCAGGTAAGTGGTGAAACAAATTGTGGTACCTCCGTACCATGGAATAGTACTCAGCAACACAAAGGAACAAACTATTGATACATACAACAACTTGGATGAATCTTCAGGGAATTATGCTGAGTGAAAAAAGCCAATCTCGGGCCGGCCCGTGGCTCACTTGGTAGAGTGCGGTGCTGATAACACCAAGGCCACGGGTTCGGACCCCATATAGGGATGGCCAGTTCGCTCACTGGGTGAGCGTGGTGCTGACGACACCAAGTCAAGGGTTAAGATCCCCTTACCGGTCATCTTTTTTTTAAAAAAAAAAAAAAAAGAAAAAAGCCAATCTCAAAAGCTCACATAGTACATGATTCCATTGCATTCTTGAAATGACAAAATTATAGAAATGGAGAACAGATTAGTACTTGCCAGTCAGGGTTGTGGTGAGGAGAGGGGGGAAGGGGAGGTGCGACTATATGAGGGTGACATGAGGTATCTTGTGGTGATGGAACTGTTTTAGGTGTTGACTGTATTAATGTCAATGTACTGATTGTGAAATTGTACTACAGTTTTTCAAGATGTTACCATTGGGGGAAACAGGGTAAAGGGTACATAGGATCTCTATTTTTTTTTAATTTAATTTATTTTTTTTTTCCTTTTTGTCTTTTTCCGTGTCCGGCAACAGATCGCAACCCTCAGTGTCGCCCCCGTACCGGACCGGGACCGGCAACGGGATCACAACCCTCAGCATCGCTCCCGCGCCTCGCTCAGCCAGTGAGCGGGAACCGGTCTGTATGTGGGATCCGAACCCTCGGCGGGAGCGCCGCCGCGCTTCCCAAGCGGCGCGCTACAGCAGTGCGCCACCGGGCCGGCCCGGATCTCTATTTTTTTAAATAACTGCTTGTAAATCTACAATTGTTTCAAAATAAAGCTTTTAATTAAAAAAAAAAACCCCAAAATTTCACATATTCAGAGCATCTTTTTTTTTTTTTTTTTTTGTGCTTTTTGAGACCAGCTGCACTGTGCTCAGCCAGTGAGCGCTGTGAGCACACCGGTCATCCGTATATAGGATCTGAACCCGCAGCTGGAGTGCTGCTGCACTCCCAGTGCTGCACTCTCCTGAGTGCACCACAGGCTTGGCCCTCAGAGCATCTTTTTCTGAACCCCCAGACTAACATTCTTCTTGAACCCTGAACTTTTCCTTTGGAGCATTTGTCATGGTTTTGCAATTCTTTGAGTGATTATTGGTTGAATGCCTGGCTCTGCCACTAGGCTGCAAGCTCTATACTACAGTATCTCCGAGTGCTGAAGCAATGCTTAATAAATGTTTGTTGAATAAATAAAGGTGAATACCTTGGAGAATTATTGAAGAGTTTGAAAATGCTTTGCATTTGGCAAATTCTTTAAATATGTGCCTCTCCCTCTTTCTTTTTTGAAAAACTGAGGACCTATCCCCTCCCCAGGATACCCCTCAGACTTTGAGCCTCGTGACCGAGCTCTGCCTCATCGGTGGCCTCCCTGTACAATGTCTGCTGCTTTGCTAGACCCTCCAGCTCGGACAGCTGCTGAGAATATCTGCCCTATTGGCTTCATCAGGGCTGAGTTTACCCAGTAACTGGTCTTATTACTCTGTGTTGGGATTTTGGGAAGATAGTATGATTGCTGTTATTATTCAATGAATAACAACATCACAATGGATCCAATGCTCAATGAAAAAGACATTTCTAGGCCTGTTTATAACAACCTGCTCAAACATTTTGATTTATTACTAAAAACAACTCAAATTCCTTCAACTAACTTCTCAGATTACAAGTAATATTCAGAAAATGTATTGGGAGGGAATCTCTGTGACAGGTAAGACCTTGAAACAAAGTGACTTATTTTGATAGAAAAAGTTAGTTTGAGAATTCTGTTTGAATTCCAAGCAGTGTTTGCCTGAGAAAGAAGGGACAGTTTGGGAAGTTACAGGCCAGCAGCATTCCAGTTTGGTGTTCTTGAACCACTGGACTTGCAAAGATGTCAGCAAGATTTTCTTATTCAGTCTTTGCACAGGATTATGCAAGCATATATATATTCTCAGGACAACAGATAAATCCCATTTTATGACTATAGAAATAATATATATTCTTAATGCAGAATACTTAGAAAAGATTAAACTAACAAATCTCCCCAAATATCAACACTAATACCAACTCTTTTTAACTTTTTGTTTTGAACTAATTTTAGACTTTGAGAAAAGATGCAAGTATTGTTGTGGCAGGATAATGGTCCCACAAAGATATTCATGCCCTAATCTCAGAAACCTCTGATATATCATGTTAGATAGCCAAAGAGACTTTGCAGATGTATTTAAGTTTACAAACCATAAAATAGGGAGATGAGGTTCTCATTGTAGCCTGGTCTAGACCAGATTCTCATTGTAGCTTATCAAGTCCACTGCTCATTAATGGCAGACCTGGGATGAGAACACAGAGGTGCTGACTCTTGGTCTGGTATCGTTGCCCCTGTACCACAATATCTTCAGGTATATTTAATAAAATCCTACTGTGTGTATGTGTACAATGTGGGTGGGGGATACAATACACGGAGTTCTGGGTTCTTGCTTCTTGGTCCAGTGCAGTTTCTGCTGAACCACAAGTCTTTAGGTATATTTACGTACAGTCTTTGTATGTGTATATGGTAGGAAGAGGGAGCAGGATACATATAGTTCCTTGGCTCTTAGAATGTCTTAGTCTCCCAACCTCCACCCTAACACCAACCAGGTAGAGAAAATCCACTTAGAAACATCCTATTTATGGAAGCTGTTCATACATTGTATATGATTGGGCTGTAGTGATGGGGCTGGCGTGGAAGAAATGAACCTTTATGATTGTGCTGAAAGCGCATTATCTGCTCCAGAATTTCCAGGCTGTTATATACTTGTTTATGTGTATGTGATGCATTTTAAGATGGAATATTTTACATTACTTGGCATTAAATTATAGTTCTGCTCTTAACATACTTTATAGAGAAGCTGGGATATGATTTCATTCATACAGATTATTAGGTTCATCTCCCTTTTCCTTCCTTCCTTCCTTTCTTCCTTCCTTTCTTCCTTCCTTCCTTGCTTCCTTCCTTCCCTCCTTCCTTCCTTCCTTTTTGCTAAAAGGGAAATTTATTCAATGTAAATGCATACATTAATAAAAAAGAAAGATCTCAAATCAATGATCACCTTTGTAATCTTAAGAAACTAAAAAATGAAGAACAAACTAAGTGCAGACCTAGCAAAGGAAGTAATAAAAATTAGAGCATAGATAAAAGGAATAGAAAACAGAAAAAAAAAAAATAGAAAAAAATCAGTGAAACCAAAAGTTGGTACTTTGACGAGATCCACAAAATTGACAAACTTTTACCTAGATGGACTAAGAAAAAAGAGAGAAGACTCAAGTAACTAAAATCAGAAATGAAAGAGGGGTCATTACAACCAAATTTACAGAAATCAAAAGGGCTATAAGAGAATACTATGAATAATTGTTGGTCAACAAATTAGATCATCTAGATGAAATGAATAAATTCCTAGACACGCACTACCGACGAAGACTGAATTATGAAAAAACAGAGAGTTTGATGCCAATTACTCAAAATTCTTTTCACATTTAAAAAATCAATAATAATTCCTTAATATAATCAAACATTAAATTATATTTCTCCAATTTGGTTTATTTCCTTAAAAGAGACTATCTCCTTTAAGTAATGGGTTTAATGGCACAAGGAAAATTTTAGTGCAAGTAGCTACTAAACTATGCATTCGAGGGCAGAGGCAGTAGGGAGTACAGTGTAATTACTTAATGTAAGGAATGTTTTTCATCACTTTTGTTTTCTCGTGGTGAAGATTAAGTATATACATTAAGTGCAATGTATAAACCTGTAAGAACTCTCTTCGTTAGATAGTGTACTGAGAACAGCAGGTCTTTAAAATGGCTAAGTTTCTCTGGATTCAGAGCGTAGGGAAGAAAACAATGGATTTCTTTTAGATGATTCCTGAACAACTTCTTTTTCCTGAAACTTCAAAGACCTTCTCTTTCATTTTCAGTTTCCACAATCAGAGAGAACTTCTGTACTTCCCATCACCACGTCTGTGTGATTATCTACACATCCTCCTGTTACTTTGGATGCATTCCTGTTCTATCTAAGGCAAACCCTTAATTTTGTACATTGTGTCTCATCTTCCTTTAAATTCTTAAGGGCATTGCTCCAGCAGGTTTTCCCTTTTCTGTATGTCAAGTTTTCCCTATTTACTAGATCTTTCCCATCAGTGTGTACATTTGCTATAATATCTCCCATCCTAAGATTTCAAAAAGGCTTTTGTGTCTTATATCCTTCTCTACTGATTACTTCATCTCTCTCTTCCACTTTATAGCAAATCTCCTTGAGGAAGTTGCCGTGTTCTGTCTTGAATGCACACAGTCAGGTTTTCAGCCTCTGCCTCTCCTCTGATGAAGCTCTTGTCTACGTCGGCAATGACTCTGGGATTCTAAATCCAGTGGTCATTTCTCAGACCAGCCTGCAGCATCTGAGACGGTCACACCTTCCTTCTTTAAAATCTTTGTAAGTCCTTGGCTTTGGGATAATGCACTATCTTGGCTGACCTCCTTCATCACTGTTCACTGCTTCTCAGTTTCCTTTGTTGGCTATTCCCTATCTTCCTGGCCTCTAAATGTGGTATACCCCGGGACTCAGTCTTTGAGCCTCCTCTATATTCCCATTCCTTACATCAGTGCTTCTGAAACTTTCACATCATGGCTCACACAGAAAATGACCTCTTGTTTTGGCACATTGGGGCCAGTAAGGATGCCCATGGCTTGAGGTGACCAGTCTAGAGGGTCTTCTGTGGGCTGTTATGTCTTGACTCACCTGTAACTCATTTATAGGCAAAGAAATGCCAGGTGGGAAATTCTTCACGAGATGATCTCATGTACTCGCTCTTCCAGATTTTAAAAACATTATACTTTGATCTCCGAATTTGTATATTTAGCTCAGATCTCTCCCTTAAACCTCAGAATCCAACTGCTTCCTTTACATTTCCATTTGGATGTCTAACAGGCGTCTCAAAAATAACATGTCCCATACTGATCTTTTGATTTTAGTTCCAGAATTGCTTATCCCACCATCTTCCCCGTTTCTGTAAATGGTAATTCCATTCTCCCACTTGCTCAGGCCAGGCATTTTGTAATCAGGCTTGACTTTTTCTCTTTCTCCAACACCCTATCTCCAATCCATCAAAAAAATCTGTTGGTGTCACCTTAAAATATATGAATAATCTAACCACGTACCATCTCTATTGGTTCATCCTTGTTACGAGGACACATCATCTTGTTGGTTTATTATGATAGTGTCCTGACGGGTCTGTTTGCTTTACCCTTTGTGCTTCTACTACATATTTGTAATACAGCAGCCAGAATTATTATTTTAAAACGGAAGTCAAATTAGGTCATTCCTCTGCTCAAAACCCATCAGTGATTTTCTATCTCAGAGTAAAAGCCAAAGTCTTTACAATGATCTACAAGACCCTAAATGATCTGATTCCCTCCTGTCTCTCTGACCCTCATATCTTACCAACTCTTTTTATTACATCAGAACTGATTCTAGGCTCAACGAAATGGAAGAGGTCCTACTGTGCACTGCCACAAGGGGCTGAAAGGTCTTTAACCAAATTGCTAACAGAATTGCTTCATCACCATTCATTACTGTGAGCACCAGAACTGTATGGTTTGCAAAGTAAAGAAACAATGTTTGTTTTTTGTACCAATCATCCATTCTTGGGGAATCCACAGGCAGTATTTTGTGGAATGATAGGGTTCCACAAATTGCCAATTTAGAAATCTAATTCAGTCTTCTTTTCTTGACCCCTTTGGATTAATCAATTTCTTAATTCTATTTTTATACTGTGCTATCTTTATAGATAAACATTCTTTTAGTAATCTTTTAATAATTACCCTAGAAATTACTTTATGCTTGCTTACTAATTATAGTTATAGACTTCTTTAAATTAGTGCTTGCTACGTTTGGAATTGTGTCCCCCAAAAGTTCATGTATTAATCCCCACTATAACAGTGTTGAGGGTGGGAAATCCTATCATGGTAATTGAAAGGTAGGGCCTTTAAGAGGTGATTAGATTGTGAGGACAATACCCTAGTGAATGGATTGATCCATTCATGGAGAAATAAGTTGATGGTTTAATGGATGATAATGGGTCTGGTTCTTTTTTTTTTTTTTTGTCCTTTTTGAGACTGGCTGCACCGCGATCAGCCAGTGAGTGCTGTGAGCGCACCGGTCATCCCTATACAGGATCCGAACCTGTGGTGGGAGCGCTGCTGCGCTCCCAGCGCCGCACTCTCCTGAGTGCACCACGGGCTCGGCCCTATGGGTGTGGTTCTGATGGCTTTATTAGAAGAGAAAGTGAGCAGGTTAACTCTCTCTTTTGCTCATTCTTGTCATGTGATACCCTGCATTGCTGTGGAGTCACTACCAAAAACAAGGCCCTCATCAGATGTGTTTCCTGGACTTTGGACTTCTCAGCCTCCGAACCTGTAAGAAATAAATTCTATTTCTTCATAAATCAAGCAGTCTCAGGTATTCTGTTATAAGTAACAGAAACTGACTAATACAAGAAATTGGTACTGAGAAGTGGAGTGTTGCTTATAACAAATACTTGAAAATGTGGAAACAGCTTTGGAATTGGGTGTTGGGCAGAGGCTAGAAGAATTTGGAGGAGCAGGCTAGAAAATACCTAGATTCTAGTGAGAGTTTAGAAGACAAGAAAACTAGGGGAAGTTTGGAATGTCTTAGAGACTGGCTAAATGGTGATGATCAGAAATATGGACAGTAAAGGCCATTCTGAGGTCTCAGATGTAAATGAGGAAGAGTGTGTTGGAAACTGGAGCAAGTCACCCTAATTACAGAGTTGCAAGGAACTTGGCTGCATTCTGTTCATGCTCAAAAGTTTTATGGAATATAGAACTTCATAGTGATAAAGCAGAGTATTTGGCAAAAGAAATTTCTAAGCAGCAAAGCATTCAGGCAGCTGTGTGTGGTTACCTGCAACAGCCTACACTGAGTTATGGCAGAATAGGCATCAAGTAAAGGCAGAATTTATAATTAAAAGGCAAGCAGAGGGTAGAAAATTGGGAAACTCTCAGCCTGGCCACATAAAGAGTGAGGAAGTATGTTTGAGAGAGGAAACTGTGGGTGTAGCCAGGTGACTGTTTCCTAAGGAGACTAGGACAGAAAGAAGGAATTATCACGAAAAAGGAAAAAAGACCTTGAAGGCATTGCAGAGATCTTTGAGGCTGCCCCTCCCATCACAGGCCCAGAGGGCTAGGGAGAAGAAAGGTTGTGGGGAACAGGCCTGAGACACCCCGTGTGGGTTCATTGCCCGAGGCCACCTCTGGATGCTGCTCTCCATACTCCGACTGCCCTGGCTGCTTCAGTCATTCCAGCAGTTCCAGCCTTGGCTAAATTGTCCCCAAGTGTGGCTGAACTGGCTGCTTTGGAAGATACAAGCTGAAAACCTTGGTGGTGTCCACACTGTGTTAAGTCTTCAGGCTCACAGAATGAAAGAACTTATGGAGGCATCACACCCAGATTTCAAAGGTTGTTATGGAAACATCTGGGGACCAAGGAAAAGATCTATCACAGTGGTGGAGTCACTACAGAGATCCTTCACTAGAGCAGTGCTGAGTGGAAATATGGGGTTGGAGTTACAGCAGAAAACCCCCACCAAGGCCATGCCTAGTGGAGCTGTGACAGTGTGGCCACCATGGAGACCCCAGAATTGTGGAGCTACCAGTGTGCAACACCAGCCTGGGACAGCTGAAACATGGGCTAACCCCAGGAAAGCCATAGGAGCGGGGCTGCCCTAGGACTTGGAGGCCCAACCCCCATCCCCGTGTGCAGAGAATGCTGGACATAGAGTCAAGGTACATGATTAGTCAGCTTTAAGATTTAATACCTGCCCTGCTGGGTTTCAGACTTGTTTGGGACCTGTTACCTATTCTTTTGGCCTAAATCTCTCTTTTTGAATGGGAATATATACCCTATGCTTGTCCCAGCATTGCATCTTGGCAGTAGATAACTTGTTTGATTTCACAGATGACACTTTGGACTTTTGAGCTGAAACAAGTTAAGGCTTTGGGGATGGAATGAATGTATTTACCTGTGAGAAGGACATGAACTTTGGGGGGAAGGGGTGGAACCCCTTGGGTTAAATTGTGTCCTTCAAAGGTTCATGTATATATCCTCATTGTAACAGTGTTGAGGGTGGGAAATCCTATCATGGTAATTGAAAGGTGGGGCCTTTAAGAGGTGATTAGATTGTGAGGACCATGCGCTAGTGAATGGATCGATCCATTCACAGAATAATGAGTTGATGGTTTAATGGATAGTGATGGACGTGGTTCTAATGGCTTTATAAGGAGGGAGAGTAAACAGGTTAATTCTCTCTCTTGCTCAGCTGTTCTTGCCATGTGATACCCTGCATTGCTGTAGAGCCACCATGAAGAACTAGGCCCTCATCAGATGTGTTCCCTGGACTTAGGACTTCCCAGCTTCTGAAACTGTAAGAAATAAAATCTGCTTCTTTATAAATTACGCAGCAACAGAAACGGACTAATACAATGCTTTTAGCACTTTCTAAACAGCACCAGTACTTTTTCTCAATTTAATCCCAGTCATATGTTTTATTTTGCTATTGTTGTCATATGTTTTATTTCTGGATATATCATAAATTTTATAAAACATTATCATTATTGTTTTTTAAATAATCGTTTTAAAAAATATTTATCGCACATTTATTCTTTCTGGTGCTCTTTATTCCTCCCTGCAGTTGTGTGCTTCTGTCCAAGATCATTTTCCTTTAGTCTGAGGAACTCCCTGTACTTCAGTTCTACTTCTGGAGGATTTTTTTTACTGGATGTATAATTATGGGTTGGCATTTTTGTTTATTTATTTGATCACTTTAAAGATGTTATTCCATTGTCTCTGTCCTCCTTAGTTTCTGACGAAAAACTGGCAGTCATCCCAGGGACTATGCCTATGACTCCTTGGTCCGACCTGTGTCAAATGCTCACCCATGGCTTCAAGGTTGGGAATTCCAGTATTTTCTTATTTCCAGCCAGTACTATAGAGCAAAGTAAAGAAGAAGGGAGCTGGACTCAGTGTTACGTGACGTGAATGATAGTACCTGGGTGTTGTATCAGGTAGTATCAGAAGGAATATATTCAAGAGGGTTGTCTGGGAATACTCTATAAAATTTGGTGGAGGTTTGGATGTGGAAGGAGATAAAATTAAAGGCTAACTCTAAAGTGTGTGGCCTGGATAATTGAGAGAGTAATCATAAAATTAATAGAAACATGAATATCCAGAATACTGCCTTGTTTTGGGAAAAAAGATGAATTTGATTAAAACCTAATGAGGGCCGGCCCGGTGGCGCACTGGAGAGTGCACCGCTTGGGAGTGTGGCGGCGCTCCCGCCGAGGGTTCGGATCCCATGTGGAGACTGGTTCCCGCTCACTGGCTGAGCGCGGTTGCGATCCTGTTGCCGGTCAGTAAAAAAGACAAAAAAAGGAAAAAAAAAAAACCTAATGAGTTTGAGAGGTGGCAGGTATAAAGAGCTACTGATTTTCATACGTTGATATAGTATTCAGCCATGTCACTGGTTCTGGGGATTGTTTCTTTAGCTGATTTTCATAGATTTTTCTGGGTAAGACAATCATAATATCCACAAATAATATTTTTCACTTTCAAATTTTTAAAAATATTTTCACTTTCAAAAAAATGTTTGTACCTTCAGTACCTCAGAATTTTTAAGACATTGCCTCCACATCTTCTACTTTGTAGTGTCTTCTACTTTGCAGAATGACTTCTTCAAATGAAGAAATCATTCTGACTTCTTTGGTAGGAAAGAAGAAGTCATTCTGATCTTTAATTCTTTTATGTGGGTGGGCTTTTTTTTTCTCCCTCTGGAACTTGTTATGATATTTCTTTATTTCCTGGAGTTTTAAAATTTCATGACTTGCTGTAAGTCTTTTTAAAAAAATTATTTCAATGAATGGGCCCTCAGATGCGTCATTTCAATTTAGAGATTTGTTTCCTGAATTATTCAATAATTTCCTTCCTCATTTTTCTCTGATGTCACTTTTTGGAACTTCTCTTATTTGGGTGTTAAACCTCATGAATTGATAATCAATCTTTTTCTGATTCTAAATGTTTCCTATTCTCTTTCCCTCTCTATGTCCTTCTAGAAGTTTCCTTGACTTATCTTTGATCTCTTCTATTGGATGTTCTAGTTGTTGATTTCCAGGAGCTTTTCTTTTCTTTTCTTTTGAATGTTGTTTTTCTATAATTCCTACTCTTGTTTCATGAATGAAATATCTTTTCTCTTTGAAGACATCAATTATAATTAATTTTTTTTTCTGCTTCATGAGTTATCTCTTTTTCTTCTGGGTTTTTTTTTTTCCACCTGGGTTTTATTTTTTACAATTTTCATTCAAAGTTAATAATTCTGCAGTGTTCATTATGAAAGTTGGCATCCTCTGCCAGCTCTCCCTTTGTCTCCTCTCTCTTCTTTCCCTACCCCAGGCAAATTCTTTCCATTCTTTTAGCTGATTATTTCGTTTTTTTACACACTTATCTCTAAATACTAAACTTTTTTTTAAAATTTATTTTTTATTGTAACATAGTTGATTGTATATATCTATGGAGTATAGAGTTAAATATCAATATCTAAATACCAAACTTACATTTCTACTTCTTGATTTTTTCAGTTTCAGACACTATCTTTTTCAATGGAGAATGAAAACTTAAACTTCCTGCCTGTCTCTGCTCCTGTTATGTACTAGGGTACTTCCAAAAGTTTGTGGAAAATGGAACTGAAAGATAATATTTCCATGAACTTTTCAGGTACGCTCGCATGTGCTCTCTTGTCATCAATCCTCTGTGCTTCCACTGTTATTAGCTCATTATTGAGTGTGAACACTATTATCCTTTGCCCATTCACAAATTGGGTTCTTTGTCTTTTTTTCGTGTCCGGCAATGGATCGCAACCCTCATTGTCGCGCCCGTACCGGACCGGGACCAGCAA
>NW_007735513.1:36658-39607 GCF_000696425.1 Galeopterus variegatus | reverse complement strand
CGCTCCCAAGCGGCACACTGTAGCAGTGCGCCACTGGGCCGGCCCTCTTTGTCTTTTTTTTATTGACTTATAAGAGTTCTTTATACAGCTGAAGATATTATTTCTTTGTTAGTTGTATGTGTTGCAGAAATCTCCCATTCTGCAGCCCATCTTTTCACTTCGTTTCTGGTGTCTCTTTATACAGAACTTTGACATTTTAATGTAATCACAGTGAGCAGTCATTATGGTTTATACTACCCCTCAACCCTGATAAAGAAATTTACCCTGAGGTCATGAAACTATTTTCTTCTAAAAGTTTAAGTCTTGCTTTTCACATTAAGAACTTAAATTCACATGTAAAATTAGTTTTCTGTATGGTGTGAGGTAGGGATAAATTTTATTATTTTTCTATGTGGGCTATCAGTTGTCTGAGCACCATTTATTAAATAGTGCTTCTTTTCTTCACTGAGTTTTAATGCCCCCTTTCGTATTTCAAGTTCCTGTATATGTTTAACTTTTGTTTTTATTGCATTCCATTGGTCTACTGGGCTATCTCTGCTTCAATAGCACCATGTCTTAATTATAGTTTAAACATAAGTCTAGATATCCAGATATTCTNGGTTTGCTAGTATTTTATGAGATTGGTCTATAATTTTCCTTTCTCTCACTGCAGTCCCTTAAGTTAGTGTTGTCGTGATAGTAGCCTCATAAAATAGGCTAAGTAGTGTTTCTTTTTTTCTTTTAAACAAAAATGGTTTATAAAATACATAAGGTTTTAGCCATTATTTCTTCAAATATTATTTTGATTCTTTCTTTTTCTCCTTTCCTATGGTACCCCAATCACACATATGCTAGACCTTTTTTAGTTGCTCCACAGGCACAGAAGCCATGCACTTGTGCCTCAGAGAAGGTCTTTTGAAAATTTCCTGTCCTGTCTCCGATTTTTCTCACACACATCTGGTAAAAGGCCATGGAGTAGAGCTGGTCATGGATACAGACACTTTGTGTATGGGGCTGTTAGAGATTCTAAACCATCATGCTGACCTTCATTTCATCTCTATAAATTCATTAAAAGTTCAGTTTTTTTCTTCTTACCCATGTGCGGCAGGCTCCTCTGCCTCCCGCTGCTCCACCGAGGATTAGACAACCAAGCTTGTCAATTTTGGATTTTATTTCATTAGGTTTTATTGCATCCTGAGCTCTCTAATGTACTTGAAAAGACTATGATTTTGTGGTTAACCACCATTTTCTTATTGTTAGAGTGAAGCAGCATTCTCTTGCAACTTCCTACATCCTAAGCAGAAGCAGAAGTATACTACTGGTTTTGATGTATTTTATTTTTTTCCATTATAAGCACTTTCTAATTTCCTTGATGATTTTTTCCTCATGTACTTCTGAAGAGTTTTAAAATTTCCAAATATATGGATTTTAAAAAATAATTATTTTTTATTCTTGATTTCTAACTTAATTACATATTGTTAGAGATTAAGGCCTGTATGCTTTGGAGTGTTTGATATTTGTTATGATTTGCCTTATAACTTTGAATGGTCAGGTTTTTTAAATGCTCCATATGAATGAAAAGGCTATAGTTGCATATTCTTTAGTTGTTGTTCAAATGTTCTTTTTTTTTTTTTTTTTTGTCTTTTTCCATGTCCGGCAACGGATCGCAACCCTCAGNCACTCTGTTTCTGGCTTTGAGTTACTTCTTTGTCTCTGGTATGTGGACTTTCCTTTTTTTTCTGCTGAGCCCTATTATATATTAAAGCTCCCCTTCTCATTTTGTTTAGTATGTCAGTGTGTTTGCAGTGTGTGTGTGTGTGTGTGTGTGTGTGTAGGGGGAGTTTGCTGGGGGGCTTACTGCATCAGGCCTGTGTACTCTCTGGCCCTACAGTCCATCAGGGTTTCTCTAGCCTCTCTCTTCATCACAACCTTTAGCCTTCCTCTCCCATCACTGTTTTATTNGGATCCGAACCCGGGGCCTTGGTGTTATCAGCACCACAGTCTCCCGAGTGAGCCATGGGCCGGCCCCAGTTATCATATTTTGATTACAGTATTAAGTATTTCTCTCCAGGAATGTGGCATATATTTTCTACTTATTTAGGTTTTATTTAATGTCTTTTAATGACATCTTATACTTTTCTCCCTAGAGTGTGTGCATATATTTTGTTAGATCTACTTATTTATATTTTTATTGCTATTGTCAAATGGTATTTTTAAGTGAAAACTTCTGGTTATTATAGGCACGTAGGAATGAAATAGACTTTTGTATATTGATTTTATTTCTAGCATGGCTTTGCTGAGTTCTTCTTCCAGTAATTTATTAGTAGATTTTCTCAGATTAACTATGTAATTTTATCATTTATAATTAATGACAATTTTTATTCTTCTCTTCCAGTCTTTATTGTTCTTACTTGCTTTCCATATTTTACTCTTCTGGCTAATATCTCCAGTACAGTGTTGAACAGTAATGAGGATGCATGTATCTTTGTTGCCGATGATTAAGGAAATTCTAATGTTTCATGATAAGATATTATGTTTGCAGTAGGACTTTGGTAGATTACTTTTTTATTTCTAGCTTGCTAAAGAGTTTTTGTTATAAACAGGTCTTGAATTTTACCAAATGCTCTTCTTGGTGGGGTAGGAGTGGGGAGAAAAATCAGAGAATCATGCTTTTTATCCTTCAACCTGTTACATGGTAAATTAGGTGATTCTATTTGGTTTTTATTTTTAAAAATATATTCCTAGATTTGGTTTGCTAGTATTTTATGAGATTGGTCTATAATTTTCCTTTCTCTCACTGCAGTCCCTTATGTTAGTGTTGTAGTGATAGTAGCCTCATAAAATAGGCTAAGTAGTGTTTCTTTTTTTTCTTTTAAACAAAAATGGTTTATAAAATACATAAAGTTTTATGGGCCGGCCCAGTGGCGCACTGCTACAGTGCACCGCTTGGGAGTGCAGCGGCGCTCCCGC
>NW_007735513.1:31571-35994 GCF_000696425.1 Galeopterus variegatus | reverse complement strand
GCGGGAGTGCCGCCGCGCTTCCCAAGCGGCGCACTATAGCAGTACGCCACCGGGCCGGCCCCAAATGTTCTTTCTATATCTTAGCTTTTGTTTCCTTGACCATAAATTGCTGAGAGAGGTATGTTAAAATCTCCCACTTTGATTGTGGGTTTGCCAATTTCTCCTTGTATTTCTTTAATTTTTGCTTAATATATTGTAAGCCACATAATTAGGTGTGTACAAGTTTAAAATTGCACCTTTTAGTACTATGTGGTGAGCCACTTTATCCCGTATAGTTTTTTGCCTTCAAGTTTATTTAATTTTATGCTGCTCACTCTGTTTCTGGCTTTGAGTTACTTCTTTGTCTCTGGTATGTGGACTTTCCTTTTTTTTTCTGCTCAGCTCTATTATATATTAAAGCTCCCCTTCTCATTTTGTTTAGTATGTCAGTGTGTTTGCAGTGTGTGTGTGTGTGTGTGTGTAGGGGGAATTTGCTGGGGGGCTTACTGCATCAGGCCTGTGTACTCTCTGGCCCTACAGTCCATCAGAGTTTCTCTAGCCTCTCTCTTCATCACAACCTTTAGCCTTCCTCTCCCATCACTGTTTTATTTTCATGGCCCTATTCAAATCCCCTAACAAGGGACCCTGATCAGCCTAGCTTATTATTTTGCTCCAGATCCTCCTCTAGGAGAACTGGCCTACCTATGGGTTAGTTTCCCCTAGGACAGGTGCCCACCCCCCATCCAACTGGGTCTGTGCGCTGTGCATTTTCATGTGCAGAGGGCTGTGGGGTAGCAAACCAGCCCATCTGGCCCTTCTGTCTTGTGGGCTGCTGTTAGGCAGGCCATTCTTCTTTGGTTGTCAGCCCCAGCCTCCATGGAGAGGTGTGTTCTGTACAGGCTCTGCTGCTACATTGCAGTGCAGTATGGCTCCTTGCTGCATTTGCAGAGACTTATTTTTACTGGGTCTGGAATCCAGGGTCTTTTGCTAGGCTCTGAGAATGGTTTAAGATTAATGTCTAGAGGGCCGGCCCGGTGGCGCACTGTAGCAGTGCGCCACTTGGAAGCGCGGCGGCGCTCCCGCTGAGGGTTCGGATCCCACATACAGACCGGCCGCTCACTGGCTGAGCGAGGGGCGGGTGCGGCACCAAGGTTTGCGATCCCGTTGCCGGTCCCGGTCCGGTACGGGCGCGACACTGAGGGTTGCGATCCGTTGCCGGACACGAAAAAAGACAAAAAGATAAAAAAAAAAAAAAAAGATTAATGTCTAGAGAGTGGTGCACTCAGTCAGTGCCTTTCCTTTTCTAGCCAGCTCAGTGTTTATTATCAGGCCTTTCCTCCCTCGCTTGAGTCACCTGCCCCAGAGTTCCTTTTATCAAAGATGGAGTCTATTAGGTCATGTCGGCAAATGGCTCCAAAACTGGCTGCTAGTTAAGTCTTATAAAATAGAGCATGGAAAACAGGATTTTTATGATCTTTTTACAATATAGGGTAAGTCTAGCCTGTCTGGGACCAGTGAGTTCTTTAGTCTAATTTCATAGCTACTCTGCTCTTGAGGTCTTGTTTTTAATTTGATCGTCACCAGCCAAGTGTGGGAAATTTTTCGCATTTGAAGTAGCAGAATCTACTAAGAACGTCTGGGAGCAAGTCTTGGATATTCATCTCATTTACCTGCTCATCAGCATAACTGGTGAGTGTTATGGGAGATTTACCAACCTGAAATCACGGCGTGATAGTTTATCAGAACTGGAAGGAATCTCAGGAATCTCCTCCAGCCTTCTCACTTTACGATGACATAACTGAGCTCCCAAGAGGGGAAGGAAGCTGCCCAAAGTCTCATGTAAGCTGACGGCACAGCTGGAACAAGGACTCTGGTCTCGACCATCCCAGCCCAGAGCCTTCTTCCTTTCATCGAACTCCCCTCAAAAGCAGAGCACTATATCATGCTTGAAGTTTTAATATTGTTTGTCAGAGTTGATTTAGAATCTACAGTGACAGGAATGTCTGGAAATTAAACTGTAGGAAGAGCTATGGTCCCTTGATGTGTAATTGTAGACAGGGATAAATGAGGAGTGGGGCAGGGATTCCTGCACAGGCCCTTTTGGCTGCGTGGGAAATTATAAATACTGCTGTAAAGCCTTGTGTTGTCTTACCCAGTTCAGAGTAAGGAAAATGTTACTCCACATTTTGTTTTTAATGTTATAGATTTCCCTTTCCCCTTCTTTCTTTGGTCCATTTCCTGCCTTTCCCTTCTTCCACCATTTCCTTATATACCATTAACCCCTCGTTTCTGTATTCTTTGTTTCTTTCCCTACTAACCTCTGACATAAAGTATTAATTTTTGGCATTTTTTTCTTTCTTTGAAGTGCTCCTTCTGGCTACAAAAACTTCCAATTAAGTTTTTTAAATAAAAGATAGAAGTTAAAAGCAACTGCTGCCTGGGGTTAGCAGGATGGAAACTTGTCGTTGCTCGAAGCTGTACTTCAAAAAGAGAAAACTCAATTTTAAAAGTGTGGAGGTTTATTCGTAAAATACATTGTGTTCAAAAAAACGACTCTGTGGATACTCTAGGCTGTGGAGAAGTGAAAACTGTAGGTCACTTGTTCTATTGCACTTATTTACAGAATATTCTTTTTCTGTCTAATATTTTTATTCTAAATAGATGTAAAGGGAAATTTTTGAGCATCTGGATCCTTGTGTATGCTGTTCTCAGTAACTTTCATTAGTTTAATATCGAGATTCTCATCTTTATTTACTAAAGAACTTTTATGAAGTTCTTATGTACATTTCCTTTTATGTGCTATTTCATACATACAAAAGAATATATGAATATGTTTCAGATTTATCTTTTTTAGCAATTTCTCTTTTTCCTAAATTCTACTTACCATAGGCTCCCCAGAGGGTGTGCACGTGTTCTGGGAAGAATCACAGAGAGGGTTATGAGTAAGTGGCTGAGGGTTCAGTGTCCCATAGGCAGCCTCCTGTACGTGCAGGTTACAGGCTCCGGACTGTCAGGAGAAAACACCTGCTGCAGGGCTCGCTTTCTCGTCCTAGCCAGAAGTTCTAGCCAGTCCTTCAATTCAGTATTTGGAGATTCCAGCAAATAAAAGTGCAGGCTGTCTAGAAAAACTGGAGCTAACCAGCAACATGGAGAAAAGAGGGGTAACTTCTGAAAAAAATAACTTTTTTTTTCGTTTTTGTCATAAATCCAAGGAAGTATTCAAGGAGGAGAAGAATAAACAATCATCACTAAATGCAGAGTTTTTCAAACCTGTTGGTGGGTCATGAAGTCAACTTAAAGGCTCATGACCAGCATTTTAAAATTTTTTTAGAAAAATAAAGGCGTGCATAGAAAATACAAATAAAAATACTTGGCAAAGTGAAGGTAGGTATTGTGTCATGAATCTTTATATATGTGTCTGTGTCTGTGTGTAATGTGTATCTTTATATACACGCACACACAGACACACACACATACACTGGGACATAATACAAAATGTATCTCCTCGAGCTGACAAAGAAGTCTGAGAAGCAGCCTGGCTTAAAGGTAGAGAGGTTCTGTCATGTGTGCCAAGGTCTCCCCTCTGGGTAGGACTTCTACACTCACCTCGGAAGCCCCACTTTTTACCTGTGCTCTGCAGGTCCTCCTGACATGGTGCTTTTGGAGGGACACTACCAACTTTTCCTCATTTTCTTACCTGTGATAATATTACCTCTCGAGCTCCAAGCACATCCATCTTTCTCCATCCACGTCTGTATCCAGTCCTCTCCAGTCAAGCCACTATTATTGATCCTCTGGGTGGCTGCCCCTTGTGGGGGGCTGGAGGGATTTGGGGGCTGAGTAAGGAAAAAGATACGACCACAAGGTGGCAGTAGCACACACAAGCTTTATCATGCAGTGCTTGGACAGTGACATATGGAGGCAGTTCCTCTCAGCAGGAGACTGTCCAGAGGTTGGAGCTTGGGGCTCGTTACTCAGAAGGGAAAGATAGCAGGGGAACTCCTGGGGGAGATGGAGTTGGAGGAAGGGGATTGGAGGACAGGGAATGATGCATCCGGGTGGTGTCCTCCAGCAGCACAGCGGGGAGTCTCTGGGACAGAGAGCTGCCCAAGGCAGTAGCGGCCTGAAGTCTTATAACCACAGACTCGTCTCAGATGCTGGCGTAGTTTCCTGAAGTATGCAAGGCAGGCAGGCCCTAAATGGCTATAAATCTACTTGTTTGAGTTACTTTTTAAAACAATTGGATGTGTAAAAATTTGATTTTGGTGCCAGTGGGCTTTTGTTTTCTTTTGTTTTATGATTTTTTGGTTAGAAATAATATTTATTATCTCCAAAATATTTTCATAATATTTATTTATTATTTATTTTTGTAGAAAAATAAACTTAGGGCCGGCCCAGTGGCGCACTGCTACAGTGCGCCGCTTGGGAGTGCGGCGGCGCTCCC
>NW_007735513.1:23755-30918 GCF_000696425.1 Galeopterus variegatus | reverse complement strand
TGAGGGTTGCGATCCCGTTGCCGGTCCCGGTCCGGTACGGGCGTGACACTGAGGGTTGCGATCCGTTGCCGGTCACGAAAAAAGACAAGAAGGAAAAAAATAAATAAATAAAAGAAAAATAAACTTAACTTGTATCCTGTCAACAATATATTTCTAGCATTATAAAAAATAATAACCGTTTTATTTTTCCATATTAGTTCAGGAATAGCTTCAAGTTTTACATTGTGGATCAAATCAAGACAATCTCTGTTTAAAGGTAACGATTTCCTGACAAGTCCCTTTCCCAATCCCCTAAAAAAATTCTATATCCTAAGTGATGAACTCTTCTTGTACATTAAGCAAAGTTTATATTGGAAAAGAAAAGAATAATTGAGATAGTTATTTACTCTCATGCACAGTAACTAATCTAGCTGAGCTTCTATGCCTTGCTTTGCAATGACGTTTACAGATGGGTTTTTGAACTAACAGGTCCCAGTTGCAGTGAAGAAATAAACAGCCTAGGAGCCAATATGCAGAGGCCATCTTTGGCTCATTTATATAACACCCCCTCAATCCATTCTCTACACAGAAACCTGAGCGGTCTTTTTTTTTTTTTTTCTTTCCTTTTTGTCTTTTTTCGTGACCGGCAACGGATCGCAACCCTCAGTGTCGCGCCCGTACCGGACCGGGACCGGCAACGGGATCGCAACCCTCGGTGTTGCTCCCACACCTCGCTCAGCCAGTGAGCGGCCGGTCTGTATGTGGGATCCGAACCCTCGGAGGGAGCGCCGCCGCGCTTCCCAAGCAGCGCACTGTAGCAGTGCGCCACCGGGCCGGCCCATGAGCGGTCTTTTTAAAGTGCAAATCGAGTCTTGTCACTCTGCTGCTTTCTTATTGTTTCCTTTTGCCTATTACACCTTTGCCTTACATATAGCCTTTCATTTTGGTTCATGTGGGTCTCATGTATGCAGCATATAGTTGAGTCTTGCTTTGTGAGCCAAAGCGGAAATCTTCGTCTCTTAGTAAATTAGTTAATCCTAAATGGACTTAAGCCCATTCATATTTATTAATGGTCTCAATTCTATTGTATTATTTTATTTTATAATTGTATGTGTATTATGTTTGCTGTCTCTGTACTTGATATTTCCTTTGTTCTTTTACTTTCTAAATTTATTTTGATATTTAAGAGAGTGTGTATTTTTGTTCTAGTAATTACCTTTGTACTTAAACTTTAAAAAGATGTGGTTAAGATCCCGTTTTCTTATTTAATCTTTTATTATCAGGTTTAAAAAAATTTTTTTAAACAGCTTTATTGAGATATAGTTCACATGCCATGTGATTCAGTCATTTAAATCATACCATTCAAGGGTTTTTAGTATATTTATAGATATATGCAATCATCACCATAGTCAATTTTAGGACATTTTTATCACCTGAAAAAGAAATCCTATACCCTTTATCTCTCCAACCGCCTCCCCCAGCCCTAGGCAATGACAACCACCACCACTAATCTTCTGTCTCTACAGGTTTTCCTGCTCTGGATATTTTATATGAGTGGAATTATATAATATTTGGTCTTTGTGACTTGCTTCTTTCACTTGGCATAATATTTTCAAGGTTCATTCATGTTATAGCATGTATCAGAACTTCATTCCTTTTTATGGTCAAATAATATACTATTGTATGGATACACTACATTTTGTTTATCCATTTATCAGCTGATGGACATTTGGGTTGTTTTTACCCTTTTGCTATTATGAATAATTTTGTTGTAAAAGTTTAGGTGCAAATTTTTGTGTGATGTATATTTTCATTTCTCTTGGGTATATGTCTAGGAATTGCTAGGTCCCATGGTAACTTTATGTTAAACATTGTGAGTAACTACCAAAACTGTTTTCCAAAGTGGTTGCACCATTTTACATTCCCACCAGCACTGTGTGAGGATTCTAATTTCACCACATTTTCACACATACTTGTTATGATTTGTCATTTTGATTATAGCCATCCTAGTAGCTGTCAAGTGATACCTCATTGTGGTTATGATTTGCATTTTCCAGATTGCTAATGATACTGAGCCTCTTTTTATGTACTTATTGGCCATCTATATATTTTCCTTAGATAAATGTCTATTTATGTTCTTTGCCTATTTTTCAATTGGGTTGTCTTCTTATTCTGGATACAAGTCCCTTAGTAGATATGAGGATACTTCAAAAAGTTTACAGAAAAAGAGAATTAAAAGACAATACAAAGGCTGGCCCATTAGCTCAGTTGGTTAGAGCATGGTGCTGATGACGCCAAGTTCCAGGGGTTGATTCCTGTAACAGCCAGCCACCAAAACAAACAAACAAACAAAAAAACAATACAAATCTTTCCATGAATTTTTTTACGTACCCTCCCATAACTTTTGTAAGTATTTTTTTGCATTTTGTGGGTTGTCTTTTCACTTTCCTGATAATGACCTTCAAAGCACAAAAGTTTTACAGTTTGATGAAATCCAATTTATCTATTTTTTTCCCTTTGGTTCTTTGTACTTTTGGTGTTGTATCTAAGAAGCCTTTGCTTAACCTCAAATCATGAAGATTTACGCTTATATATTCTTTGGAGAGTTTCATAGTTTTAGCTTTTATATTTAGGTCTATAATCCATTTTGAGTTAATTTTGCGTATGGAAACGGCTCATCTTTATTCTTTTTATGTATATATTCAGTTGTTTCAGCACCATTTGTTGAAAATAGTGTTCTTTCCCTTTTGAATGGTCTTGGCACCTGTATTAGCCCGTTTATGTTGCTCGTAACAAAATACCTGAGACTGGGTGATTTATAAAGAAAATGAAATTTATTGCTTACAATTTCTGAGGCTGGAAAGTGCAAAGTCTATCTGGTGGTGGCAACAGCAACCTAGGGGTCTCACATTGCAAGATGGTGGAAGCAGAGAGAGCAGAGAGAGAGAAAGACAGACTTTCTTCTTCTTTTAAAGCCCTCAGAACCATGCACTTGACCACCATGTTTAATCCATTTGCTACTGCATGGTCCTACAATCACCTATTCAAGGCTCCATCTTTCAATTACCGTAATAGGATTTCCCATCCTCTTAACAGTCACGTTGGGGGCTAAATTTCTAATACATAAAACTTGGGGGACACAATTCAAGCTTCAGGGAGTTTTGGGGGGAAATAATTCAATCCAGGGGTTGATTCCTGTACCAGCCAGCCGCCAAAACAAACAAACAAACAAACAAACAAACAAACAACCCCCCCCCCCACAAATCTTTCCATGAATTTTTTCAAGTACTGTCCCATAGCTTTTGTAAATATTTTCTCTCATTCTCTGGTTGTCTTTTCACTTTCCTGATGATACTCAATTGTTTCAGCACCATTTATTGAAAATAGTGTTCTTTCCCTTTTGAATGGTCTTGACACCCTCGACAAATATCAAATCAGCTCTAAATGTGGGGTTTATTTCTGGACTCTCAATCATAATCCATTGATCTATGTGTCTATCTTTATGCCAGTACCACACTATCCTGATTACTTTAGCTTATTGTAAACTTAGAAATCAAAAAGTGTGAGTCATCCAAATTTATTCTTCTATTTCAAGATTGTTTTGGGTATTCTGGGTCTTTTCCATTTCCATATGTCTTTTAGGATCAGTAGGTCGATTTCTGCAAAAAGAAAGCAACTAGAATTTCGATAGGGATTGCACTGAATCTGTAGATCAGCTTGTGGAGCATTGCCATCTTAATCATATTAAGTCTTCTTATCCATGAACATGGGATACCTTTCATTTATTTAGGTATTTTAAAATTTCTTTTGGGGATGGCCAGTGGCTCACTTAGGAAGTGGAGCATTGCCATCTTAATCATATTAAGTCTTCTTATCCATGAACATGGGATACCTTTCACTTATTTAGGTCTTTTAAAATTTCTTTTGGGGCTGGCCAGTGGCTCACTTAGGAGAGTGCGGTGCTGATAACACCAAGGCCATGGGTTTGGATCCTATGTAGGGATGGCTGGTTCACTCACTGGCTGAGCGTGGTCTTGACAACACCAAGTCAAGGGTTAAGATCCCCTTACTGGTCATCTTTAAAAAATAAATAAATAAATAAATAAATAAAATTTTCTTTCATTGTGTTTTACATTTACATTTATATTTTTTGTATTTATATTTTCAGAGTAAGGCTATTGCACTTCTTTTGTTAAATTTGTTCCTAAGTATTTTATTCTCTTTGATGGTATATAAATATAATTACTTTCTGAATTTCAATTTTGAATTATTCATTGATACAATAATTGATTTTCTATATTTATCTTGTATTCTGTGACCTTGATAAATTCATTTATTAGTTCTAATAGTTTTTTAGTGTATTTCTTAAGATTTTAAAATATACAATATTAGGTCATTAACAAATAGAGATAGTTTTACTTCTTTCTCTCCAAAATGGTTTAATTTTATTTATTTTTCTTCTCTAATTACCCTTTCTAGACCCTGCAGTGCTATGTTGAATTGTAGCAGTGACAGCAGACATCCTTGTCTTGGTCATGATCTAAGGGGGAAAAGCATTTTACATTTTTCACCATTAACATTAGCTGTGGGTTTTTCATAGGTACCCTTTATCAGGTTGAGGATATTATTTTCTATTTCCAGTTTTTAGATGTTTTTAATCATGAAAGGGTGTTGGATTTTGTCAAGTGATTTTTATGCATTTATTGAGAAGATCGTGTGTGTGTCCTTTATTCTATTGATATGTAATTTACTTTTGGGTGTTAACCCAACCTTGCATTCCTGGGATACATCCTACTTGGTCATAGTACAAAATCAATTGTATATGTTGTTGAATTTTGCTCCCTAGTATTTTATTGAGGATTTTTGTGTTTATATTTACTAGAGATTTAATTTTGTTTCTCTTTTCTTATTATATCTTTGGTTTGGGTACTAGACTAATAATGGCTTCATACAAGGAGTTGGGAAATGTTTTCTTCTCTATTATTTTTAGGAAGATTTGTGAAGAATTGTTATTAATTCTTCTTTATATGTTGAGTAGAATTCATTAGTGAAGCCATCTGGTCCTGGGCTTTTCTTTGTGGGGAGTTTAAAAGTTATTAATTCAATTTTTTTACTTGTAGGTCTATTCAGATTTTCTATTTCTTCTTGAGTAAGCTTCAGTTGTTTGTGTCTTTGTAAGACTTATTTTTCATTTCATCTAAGTTATATTATTTGTTGGACTGTAGTTGTTCATCATATTCCCTTGTAACTCCTTTTATTTCTGTAAGTTCAATAGTGATCTACTCTCTTTTATTTCTGATTTTAGCAATTTGAGTATTCTCTATTTTTTCTTATTTAGTGTAGCTAAATGTTTGTGAATTTTGTTGATCTTTTCAAAGAAACAACTTTTGATTTTAGTGATTTTCTTTGTTTTTCAATTCTCTACTTTGTTATTTTTGCTCTACTCTTATTTCCTTTTTTTAATGGCTGCTTTAGATTTAGTTTACTTTTATTTTTCCACTTTCTTAAGGTGGAAGGTTAGGTCATTGATTAGAAATATTTTTTCTTTTTTTGGTGGCTGATTGGTACAAGTATCCAAACCTATGACCTTGGCATTATAAAGATGTGCTCTAACCAACTGAGCTAACCAGCCAGCTTATTCTTTTTAATATAGGCATTTACAGCTATAAATTTCCATCTAAGCTCTGCTTTGACTGCATCTCATAAACTTTAATATGTTATATTTTTATTTTCATTCATATAAAAGTATTTTCTATTTTTTTGACCCATTGGTTATTTAGTAGTGTATTGTTTAATTTCACATTTGTAAATCTCCTAAGTTTCTTTCTGTTATTGTTCTTTTTTTTTTTTTTAAGAGATGACCAGTAAGGGGATCTTAACTCTTGACTTGGTGTTGTGAGCACCACACTCTCCCAAGTGAGCCAACCAGCTATCCCTATATAGGGATTGAAACCCTGGCCTTGGTGTTATCAGCACCACATTTTCCCAAGAGAGCCAGGGACCAGCCCTGGATTTCTAATTTCATTCCATTGTGGTCAGAGAACATACTTTATATAATTTTAATCCTTAATAATTTATTGAGGCTTGTTTTTGGGACCTAAAATATGGTCAATCCTGGAAAATATTCCATGTACATTTGAAAAAAATTTGCAGATTTTGGGTGGAGTATTCTGTAGATGTCTGTTAAGTCAAGCTGGCTTATGGTGTTTTTCAGACCTTTTATTTCATTTTGATGCTATGCCAAGTTGTTCTATCCACTATTGAAAAAGGGATATTGAAGTCTCCAACTATTACTGTTAAACTGTCTTTTTTTCTTCAATTCTGTTAGTTTTTGCTTTATGTACTTTGGACTCTGTTATTAGGGGCATATATGTTTATAATTGTTATTTCTTCATGTTAGATTTATACTTTTATCATTACAATACGTCCCTCTTTATCTCTAGTAACATTTTTGTTTTAAAGTCTATTTTATTTGATATTAGTATAGCCACTCCATCTTTCTTATGGGTGCTATTGGCATATTACTGTCTTTTTCTGTCTTTGAACTTTCATTCTATTTTTATCTTTGAATCAAAAGTATCTTCTGTAGACAGCTTATAGTTGGAATTTTTTTTTGTCTACGTTGACAATTTCTGCCTTTTGATTGGATTGTTTAATTCATTCACACTTAATGTTATTATTCATATAGTTGGATTTATGCCTGCCATATCCGTTTTTGTTTTCTATATGTCTCATATCTTTTTGGTTCCTTTATTTCTCCTTTACTACTTTCTTTTTCATTAAGTAGATTATTCTAGGGAATAGATTCTAATATAAAATTTTAATTCCCTTAATAAGTTTTTCACTATTTTTTGAGTTATTTTCTAAGTGGTTGCCCTACAGCTTACAATATACATCTAAACTTTTTAGAATATACTTCAAACCAGCCAGTGATGACCACTGAGCTGTTTCCATCACAGGAAACACCCTGGGCTCTCCCAAGCTGGGGCAGTGGGGAGCCAAGGGCCTTGGCCACAACCCCCCAACACCTGCAACCAGCCCAGAGATGACCACCAAGCCACGACAGGAAGTTCCCTGGGCTCTCCCAAGCCAGGGTGGTGGAGAGACAAGGGCCTTGGCCACGCCCCCCCTGACACATGCAACCAGCCCAGCAAAGACTACCAAGCTGCCACAAGAAGTGCCCA
>NW_007735513.1:19561-22768 GCF_000696425.1 Galeopterus variegatus | reverse complement strand
TGATGATTTCCATTTCTTTGGATATATTCCCAGCAGTGGGATAGCTGGGTCATATGGTAGATCTATCTGCAATTGTTTGAGGAACCTCCAAACCATTTTCCATAGGGGTTGCACCATTGTGCATTCCCACCAACAATGTAAGAGAGTTCCTTTTTCTCCGCAGCCATGCCAGCATTTATCTTTCGGTGTCTTTTGGATTTTTGCCATCCTAACTGGGGTGAGATGGTATCTCAGTGTGGTTTTGATTTGCATTTCCCGGATGCTGAGTGATGTTGAGCATTTTTTCATATGACTGTTGGCCTTTTGTATATCTTCTTTAGAGAAATGCCTGCTTAGCTCTTTTGCCCATTTTTTGATTGGGTTGCTTGTTTTTTTCTTGTAAAGTTGTTTGAGTTCTTTATATATTCTGGATATTAGTCCTTTGTCAGACATGTATTTTGCAAATATTTTCTCCCACTCTGTTGGCTGTCTTTTAGCTCTGTTAATTGTAAGAAACATCTTTTAAATAGGACATAAATAGGCTAAAAGTCAAATGATGGAAAAAGATAATAGCATGCAACACCAATCAAAAGTAAACTAAAATAGCTGTATTACATGCTGCTGTATGGAGGCCTCCCAACTTTCACACCATGCTGTGAGTTGATAATCGGCTGTCCTGAACCTGTCATTTTCTTTCTTTGGTGCTTCAATAGCACTTGACAGTGGCTATCAGATTCCTTAGGTATATATAACTATTTCCCCATGTCTATCAAATACTAGAAATATAGCTCATGGGCCAGTCCTTCCTTTTTACCTGTACCCCATACAGTTCATCAGAGAGGAAAGTACAAGTGATTACAAGCTAAGAAATTGTACAGCTTGTCATGTGTTATCATTTACCCACTTATCGCCACCATTAATCCATTTATCAGCAACAGTGGTCTCTATTGCCATTTGTCTGGAGAATTATCCAACTGTAGAATCTTCCCTTAGAATCTGTTTTCTAGTACCATTCCTGCTTCCAAATGAGTTTCCTGGAAGCAGATCCTGAGACAAGGATTTATGTGCAAGTGAGATGTCATGAAGGAACTGCTCCCAGGGGAGACTAGTTAGGGGTTGTGAGAAGCAGATCATGGAAGGGGAGGAAGCCATCCAAGAGCCCAGTATCAGGCCAAAGTCCCACAATGCATAGGCTTCAGTGTCATCTGTCAGCGGCGTTTGTACATCTAAATTGTGCCTTCTGGTTGTGTTAACCTTAGGCAAAAGAGTACAAAATTTCTACTCCTGCATTAGTCATTATGAAGGGCCCCAAGGTGAAGGCAACCTCCCAGGCATTTCTGGCTCTCTGTGCTAGTGGGCAGTGTGATTCTGGCAACCCAAGGGCAAGGCTCTAAGGAAGACACACAGGTGTTGCCTTTGGGATCTAAAGCACATTACAGCTGGAGGTGTTCAAAGCAGTAGTATCAAGGAATCTGAGGGGATCTGGACAGCATTGTCCTTTACAAGAGAGTGTGGACTGGGAAGAAAAAGGCCCAAGCCAGTATTTGGGGTAGGCATCGGAAGTCTGTAGAGGAGACCAAAACAAGAGGCCAATGGGGCAGAGGGAAAGTCCAGAGAGCACTCAGGACAGATCTGCTGCTCTGTACAAGGTCTAGGGCAGCACTCAGCGTGGGCGCCAGACCCTGACTCGGGGGACTGAGTAGCTGCCGCTGCATGTGCCTCACCAACATGGGGTGATGGGGAACTAAGGAGGGCTTGTACGATGGGACCGGATGTTGAGACTTGTATTTTATTTTTATCTACTGGACAAGAAAGAGAAGATATTTTATACCCCATTCCTAAAATTTCTTCAATTGTGATGAAATAACACCCAAATAAAAATTTCTCATGACATCCAGAGATGCTACTGCTGTTGAAAAATTGGATGATGGTTGTACTCTTCTCTGTGGGTTTTGTTTAAAATAAGAGCAATAAACCCATAGGTCTTGATTAAAAATAATTTCACTTCGGGTCTCAGCGTGACTTAGTAAGTGATTATAGGAGCTCTACTCTGTGTTAAGCAGAGGTGGTGAAGGCACCCTCCCTGCCCTTGAGGAGCTGGCAGTGTGACGGGGAAGTTAGCTGTGCTCGCAAAGCCCCATCACACAGAGAAAGAGGAGGGGGAGTCACTCGGCTGAGGCCTTTACAGACGACTTCCCAGAGGCCTTGGCTCTCAGCCTCCACTAATGAGTGGGGTTCTCTGATCCACAAGTGAGGGAGAGGCCATTGTGCAAGAGAGCAAGATGCTGTGTATCGGTGACAAGTGGGCAGGTGAGATGAATCTAGAAAGATGTGAAGGCCAGGTGGAGAGCTTGGCATGTCAGGCTGAGAGCAGGAACTGCAAAGGTGGTAGTACCATGGAGGCCTGGCCTGGCATCTTGTACACGGTAGGATCTCCGCAGTATCTGCTGGCTAATTAGCCCTTAGGTAAGTGCCTTGTTCCATCTCTTGTCTAACTGAAGCTTGACCCTGATATTGAGTGGAGGGAACATGCGAGAGGAGCTGAGCATCATGTATAGCGCTTGAAAACAATATATTTGTACAATGCGTTTAGCTTGTTACCGTCCCCAAATATTCAATCTCAACAGTTATCTTTTTTTTTATTAACACCTCTGGGGAAGTAGAATCAACAGTTTTCTTTTGTGCTTTAAGGTATATTACACGAAAGCATGTCTTATTTTACTTATTTATTTTTTATTGAATCATAATTGATTATACATATTTTTGGGGTTCAATGTTGACATATGTTGATCAAATCGATATTACTAGTATATATATTGTTACGAATTGTACTTATTCTTTATGCCCCTTGTCCAATCTCTCCCTATCCCCCTCTCCATCCCTCCTCCCACCACTGATAACCCTAGATTTCTTCTCTCCTTCTGAAAGAGTAATGGTTACTCTGTTGATCTGTTGCCTCAATGATCTGTCCAATGCTGAGAGGTGCGTTCAGGTCCCCCAATATTATCATAGAGCAGATGCTTCTTCTGTCACTCTGGAATGGGCTTTGTAGAGAGAGACATCCCCTTCTTTTCTTTGGTCTCTGCTGGTGACTCTTCCTGTGTCAATGCACTCCAGTGGCTGGTGGAACATCCGGGTGGTGGTTGTGACATCTAGCCACTTTTGTGGCAGCTGTGGTTATTTTGGTGGCTGTGGTGGGCCACCCACATGGAGGTGATGTTTTTGGCA
>NW_007735513.1:16678-18888 GCF_000696425.1 Galeopterus variegatus | reverse complement strand
AACAAACTGCACCCCATGCAATTCTATATTCCTGACCAGTCTCCTCTGAGTCGATTGGGGGGCAGATTGGCTGTCCTTGCTGTGCCCCAGTGTTCTCCCGGTGGGCCTGTCTCCCCCACTGCCTGTGCTGCAAACACTTCCCATGGGACAGGCTGTGTGCCAGTCCCTTGTGACAACTCACTGACCTCTAGAGTGACTACTTTTTTTCTGTTGTTGTGACTCCTTTCTCCTGTGTGGGTCCACGGGAACACTATTAGTGGTCTTGCTGTCCTGAGGGCCACCAAGGCCCCCTTCTCCCCTGTCGCCTCCAAGCAACTCCATCCTAAGGGCACAGCTGTGGCTTCTGCTGGCTCCTGCTCCATGCACTTAGCAGTTGGAGCCTTAAAGCAGCCATGGCCTGAAACGCACCGAGCAGTTTTTTCTTTCTCTCATTGTAGCTTCTCCTGCCTTCATGAACTCTGTAGGTATCTCCTCTTCTTCCCCTGAGCTCCAGTGGCCCAGCTTGTCTGTTGTTGCTTTTTTATAGTTGTAAATTGGTTGATTTGTGGGAGAGAGTGCCACTATGGACCGTCTATTCTGCCATCTTGACCGAACTCAGAATGTCTTATTTTAAAATGGACATTTTAACATTTTTAAATTCCAATACTTTCAATTGGTCATTTAAGTAGAAGAAAATTCTCACCTCATTTTCTTTTTGTCTTTCCATTTACGGCATTCCAATTTTATCTTTTGCCCAGTTTATGAGTTAATTTTCTTCTATAACTTTTTCTATAGTTTTCTTCTATAATGTTTTTGAAATATTATGTTTCTCATGTTTGATGGTTTCCCCTCTGTTCAAAAGCATTATTTCATTTTACTTGTCCATTTAAAATAACAGTTATCCTCTGTGCCTTTTTCTGGTGGGTGACATAGGAGGAGCCTGTGTTGATGTACACTGTCAGTTGGGCAGTGAGAATATTGCTGCATTGAAAAGTACAGCTGTGGTTTGATGAGAAGTTGCTCAGAACAAAACTTGGGATCCAGACCTTGAGTCTCTCTAGTTTACAGGTTGCAGAGAGTATATGCCTTCAGTTCTTGGCAGTGTCAATGTGAGAGTTGCCTATAGCTATTTTAGAATCTTTGGAAAATTTTAGAAAAAAATTTTATGATATTGCTACACTCACATTTGTTTTTTATTTAGTTATTTTTTTCATTTTTTACTTAGGTATTGTTGATGTCACCAGTTTTATGCCTCTGGGGATGGTTTCTAGAAGCTTTGTGACAAGAGCCAATTCTTTTTTTTTCAGAGAACTTAGAGTTTCTAAAAAGAGCACTTGTTTTATTTAAGAGGAATTATACATTATCTAAGTATAATTTGTAATGTAAGTATCTGAGATACCTAGAGTCACCTACCCCACCACATTTTGTGTGGACACAGCTCAATTATTTGGAAGGACAAGCTGGNGGCTGGACCGGGGTCTCTTCCCGCTCAGTTTTGTCGGCCTCTGGCTCAGGGAGGCCTAACAGTCACCTACCCCACCACATTTTGTGTGGACACAGCTCAATTATTTGGAAGGACAAGCTGGGAAAGAGCAGCTTTGGAGTCTTGGTACACAAGTATGCCAAGGTCACAGGTCAGACATGTTTTCAGACACATCATTTGGTATTGTGTTGGCTTTTGGTTTTATTCTAAAAGGGCACATTTGTTTCTGGTATCAAATAAACATCAGAACACTCTAACTCTCCATTTTGTTCAATGGGAGAGGAAGGTTTGTCAGTGAGAAGTTTTGTCTGAATGTAGGATGAGGTGACGTAGGTGGAGTCTGAGTATGGCCCCACCTTTCACACCTGGACTTTAAGAAATGGTGTTTAAATAAGTTTTAAAAATATTGGAGGCTAGGGCTGGCCCGATGGCACACTGGAGAGTGCGCCGCTTGGGAGCGTGGCAGCCCTCCTGCCGAGGGTTCGGATCCCATGTGGAGACCGGTTCCCACTCACTGGCTGAGCGTGGTGCGGGCGCAACACCGAGGGTTGTGATCCCGTTGCCGGTCCCCGGTACGGGCGTGACACCGAGGGTTGCGATCCCGTTGCTGGTCAGTAAAAAAGACAAAAAGGAAAAAAATATATATATATTGGAGCCTAAATGTGTACATGGGTATAGTATTAGTAAATATTTTTTTCTTTACGTGTAACTAACTGGGTTCTTGGGGATTATTCAGTAGTCTTGGCTC
>NW_007735513.1:857-15866 GCF_000696425.1 Galeopterus variegatus | reverse complement strand
CTACGACTGGGCCGGTCCAGCAGCGCCCTCAGTAGAGTGCGGCGGCGCTCCCGCCGAGGGTTCGGATCCCATGTGGAGACCGGTTCTCACTCACTGGCTGAGCGTGGTGCGGGCGCAACACCGAGGGTTGTGATCCCGTTGCCGGTCCCCGGTATGGGCGTGACACCGAGGGTTGCGATCCCGTTGCTGGTCAGTAAAAAAGACAAAAAGGAAAAAAATATATATATATTGGAGCCTAAATGTGTACATGGGTATAGTATTAGTAAATATTTTTTTCTTTACGTGTAACTAACTGGGTTCTTGGGGATTATTCAGTAGTCTTGGCTCACAAACTTTAAAAGTAAGTCTTTTAGACATTTGTTCTTCAAACATTTATTGGGTGTGTGTTGTATGCTGGGTGGTGTGTACAGGCTTTGGAGTCAGGGAGCTGTGAATTCAGGTCCTGGTTATGTCATTTACCAGCTGTCGTGCCTTTGGGCAAGTCAGTTAACTGGTCTGAGTTGTGGTATATAAAATTGGTTTCATAATGCATAGCTCGTGTGGTGGTTGTAAGGGTTAAATAAAACACTAAATGTATATAAAACAGTACTTGATTTTTAGTAGGCACTTCAGTTTTTCCTTCCCCTGAAGGATTTCAAACTTTAAAAATTATTTTAAAAATTAAAAAAATCAGACCAACTGTCAGTATTTTAAAACATTAGTTACATAAAAAGAGTTTTGCTCTTAAAAGTTTTTCAGCTTTTCGAAACATACTTGCACACATGTGGTGCATACACAACCAAATTATTCTAATTGATTCTGAGTTAGAAAATCCCTTTGACATAAAAGTATAGTTGTAAATACTCATTTTACCAAATATATGTTGTGTTTGTGATTCTTATATAAGTTTACTGTAAAATGCAGATGAATCCAGCCAATATTTGCTTAGCTTATGAAAAATTGTGTTCATGGAACTAGTTTCTTCTTAATATAACTGTATAGCTATTTGAGCTTCTTATGTACATTCAGGCTTTAGAAATGACTGACACTGTGAGACCGCAAGGTGCAAGGTTTAACTTTCTAGTAAATTTCTGCAGGCCTCCCTAAGAATTTCATTTTCATATGCAATTGGTAGCACAGGGCAAATCTTGAGGTGCTGACATTGGCAGGCTCCATGTTTTTTACATTCCCTTGCTGCCTGGGGAGGCAGTGTGTTTGGCTCTGTGTCTTTCACAGCTTTTCCTATCTGTGTCACTATTTCATACTTTCTAATTTACCAAACTGGCCTCATTTTATAAATCCAGGTAAATGTAATGGGACATATTCCTGATAAACTCTGTAAATATATTTGCATATTTATTAATTGACCCACCTGAGTCCCTCTTTTTTTCTGGCGGTCTTTTTAAAAATCCCCCTCTTTTTTGTGTTTTAAAAAAATCCTGCACCTTTATTGTGTGATGACCTTTCCAGATGTTGATGTGGACGCACTCTCATGGGGGTTGGTTCTTGCTGGACTTGAAGTCACCAGGGGCTTTCTTGAGAGCCCTGAGCACTGTGTGGTATTGCAACGCCTGATAAAATGGAAGTCTAAGCCAGTCTTTGAGTCTGGAGAGGGAGTAAATTGTAAGCAAGTGAACCATTGAGTTAGGAGTTTTTACTTCAGGCTAATGCTAAATTACAAACTCAAGTGTTCAGGTCTAAACATGGAATATCCTTGATGATTCTCTGTGTGAGTTGCTTTTAAGATATTTTTCTTTTGGCCAAAGGAATGACTACAATTTCCTAATTTTACTTAAAGTTACATAAAGTAAAACTTGGAATATTTTCCAGAATGTCATGATGCAGTTTAGGACAGAAAGCAGGTAAATAATAGAAAAACGAGAATATTGTGCACTTTATTTGGGAGACTGTACTTCAGAATTAAAGCTTTTGGGCTAAAAAAGCATATCCAAGTCATATATTTTGATGCTAATTTGATAGATGTTTATAAGATGATATTTTTTCTGGTGAATTGCTGTTAAGTATTGACTATCTTTATCTTTAATAAGCTTTTTGCCTTAAGTCCCATTTTATTTTATGTTACACTAGCTTTATTTGGGTATTTTGCTTGGTATATGTGTGTGTGTTTGTAGATGTGTGCCTATGTGTTGTATATATGGAAGTATGTATAAATCTGTACATTTGAAATACTGACACACACACTCTCAAGAACTTGAAATGCCCCTATACTGGGTAGAATTGTGTCTCCCCAAAAGTGATGTTCAAGTCCTAATCCCTAGTACCTACCTGTAAATGTGACTCTATTTGAAAATAGGGTCTTTGCAGATTTAATCGAGTTAAGATTAAGGTCATACTGGAGTAGGGTGGGCCTTAATGTAATGATTAGTGTCTTTATAAGAGGGAAATGTGGACACAGAGAGACAGAAACAGGGAACAGACAGCCATGTGGAGGTGGAAGCAGAGATTGGAGTTATGCTGTCATAAACCAAGGAGCTCCAAGGAGCTCCAGCAACTACCAGAAGCTAGAAGAGGCAAGGAAGGACTCTTTTCTAGAGCCTTTGGTGGGAACATGGCCCTGCTAATACCTTGAATTTGAATTTAGCCTCCAGAACTATGAGACAATGAACTTCTATTGTTTTAAACCCTCAGTTTGTGGTAGTTTGTAATGGCAATCCCAGGAAACTGATAAAGCCACCTGGCCTAAGTTCTTGGAAGCTATGCACAGAGACATTTAAGTAGAGATAAGAAATAGGCAAGGGAATAAAGACCCTTAGATTTAGGGGACAGGTCAGGAGAGGTGATATAATTTTGGTAACTGCATTTTTCCCCTCTTCTTTTGCATTGTTTTACTTCTCTACAATTTTTGGATATTAATCTTTTGTTACATATAAGTAAGATATTTAGCTCATTTTATATTGCATCTAAATTTGGGTAACTGGTTTGTTCAAATATACTCTTCTCTATTGATCAGTATAGTAGAAAGTTAAGAACATGTTTTCTGAAGTCAGAATCCCTGGGTTTTAATGCCACTTCCTGTTTTCTAATTATGTGATCATGGGAAAATTATTAACCTCTGTAGGCATAATTTTTCTCATCATCTGTAAATAGGGATATACCTACCTTATGGAGTTTAGGGATGATTAAATGGGATAATTCTGGCAAAATACTTTTTCGTGTCTGATACATATTAAATACTCAATAAATATTAGCCATAATTAGCATTATTATTTTTTCACACATTTGTGTCAAAAATTCCTTTAGTCCATGTTATTTTTATTAATTTCAATAAGCGTTTTGTTAAACATTTATTCAGACATTCTAAATATAAAATGAGTAGAATACAGAGCTTACAAAATAGCTTCTTCAAAAATGGTGAAATTTAGATAAATATGAGGGTAATTCAAAAAGTTCATGGAAAGATTTGTATTATCTTTCAATTCTGTTTCCATGAAATTTTTGAAGTACCCTTGTATTTTTTTCCTAATAAGTATTACAATGCCTGCAAATTCCAAGTCTCAGATCAGACAAATTTAACAATCTTATTTAGCTATTTGAGCTTCTTATGTGTATTGAGACTGAAAATTAGACACTGTAAATTTTGTGTGGGAAAACTTAAACATTATTTACCTGTCTTTCAAATAACCTCTTGCAGAGTTTGTTTTTAGCTTGATGGTGATTCAGAGTTACTTATGCTGAATAACTGTTGAATTTTTCTGAACCAGGCTGCTTAATGTGTACATGTAATTTCCATGCATGTAACCATCAGAACCCCTTTCACAAATTATTTTCTTGAAGTACTTTTAAACAGGGTCAAGAAAATCAGTGTATAGAGAGTTACTTCTTGCTTCTTTCTTAATGCTACAGTTTTGTTTTTCATAAAAATTTTCTCACATTTTTAAAGATTTCTATTATATATAGTATATATTGGATCACTCCTATTTTTATTCTTCCTACCAGAATTAGTAGAAATTTTTCTGTGAAAAAAATTTTTATTTTCCAGAAACTTCTCCCCAGCAGAAACTCTTAAAAATACCTTTTATAAGTCAGCTAGCTGACTATAGCTCCTGGAGAGAAGATTCTCTGACATGAATTGGCTGAGACAGCTTGTAATAATATTTCCTGGTATTTTTCAGGCACAGTGGGGAAGGTGTCCACAATATATGCTGGTAAAATCTCTTGGGGTTTTGTGTTCAGATTTTTTGCAAGTCAGATACATAAGTCCCTGGAGGTAGTGGTTTTTATACTTAAGAAAGGCTTTTCTTTTCTTTTTGTGTTATGTTAATAAATATGAAATGACCTTAACACCAGAGGGCAGTATTTTATAGTAGTTGCCAAAATGTGCTTATAGTTGGTGTAATTATTTGATGGATTAAAAAAGACATCTTATGTATGTTTTGTGTTTTCCCCTATGTTGCATATAATGTACCTGTCCTGAGACTCATACCTAAGGGTCATAACAAATCTAGAATTTCATAAACCACAGGCTTTTTTATTTTTGGAACCATTCTGTTTTGTGAAGTTAAATCTCCCTGAATTAATTTTTACAATAAGCTATGCTGTTTCTAAGGGTTGTCTGGTTGGCAGGGATGGGGGGCTTTTGCACAGCACCGCTTGCCCCCAGCACAAGCTCAAAGGAAGCCCTGCCTGGTTAGGGAGTAAAAGTCAGATTCCTGTGCAGCCAGGAGACTTGGTTTGACCTCAGGTGTGGTCAGGATTTGTGAATTTTGTTCCCGAAGAGCGTCCTAGTCTTACAAAGAAGAGAATGGGCTTTTTATCTAGAAACATTTATACAATTTACATTTATACTTTTTGCAGTTTAAAAACAACAGAGAATAGGGAGGACATTTTAATATACTACATTTGGTTACTCATCTCTTTTTGCGTGCTGGTTTCCATTTAATGTAACTGTATAGTGAATCTTTAAAAATACGTTCTTCGTAGTCTGTTATCTTTGTTAAAACAGAAAAGCGTATTTATACTGACTAAGTAATTCCTATCTCCTCTTTTTACAAATGTTTTCTCCACTTGCTGCACCTCATACATATTCATTGTAGAAAATAAATATGGCCCCAAAAAGGTAAAAAGCATTTGTAATCTCATCTCATATATAAGATTGTATTATATATATCCTCTGCTTCCTAAAAAATTTTTTTCTTTATTTAAAGTACAGCAGAAACATACCGTTCATGTTATTTTATAATTTGAATTTTTCACAATACAATGTAATGTGCACCTTGCCACATTGCACAACATCCCTTCTGATTGTCGTTTAGTATTTTATAGTATGAATGTATATGGTTTATTTAGTCAGTTTACTTTCCTATCAGCAGTACCTGAGAGAGTCTGGTTATTTACATTTTTGCCTACTGTGGGTATTATTAAAAAAAAAACTTTGTGAATCTGCTGCATTTATTCAACAGATATATATTGGTTGCTGACCAATCCCCCTTATTTTAAAACCAGTGAATTTTTTACTCTCTGATAATTTTCTGGTTCATCTTTATAGAGGGAGCTATGTTGGTGAATACTTAAATAATAATAGGTTTGATCAGTTATTATCTAGGTGTCTGTTTCAAATACTTCAGGTCAAGGTGAGAGGAAAACAGATTAGTTAGGATTTGTTGGGGGGTTATTTTTCCAGACAGAGTTACAACTGCTCCTGTAGAGTGGAGAGAGAGCTCACCCAGAAGCAGCCAAGGGCAGGAAACTTCCCTGTGGTTCTGAGGGTTTTTTGTTTTTTTTTACCATTTTGTTATTGGTAAGAAAGTAGTAGCAGTAGGAATAACAATGAGGTTGATAACAATTGCTAGCATTTACTGAATGCTTTACTGAGTGCCAAGCACTGTGATAGGGCTTTACATGCACTCTCTCATCTAAACCTTATAATTCCATCTTTATAGATGGTAGAACTGAAATTTGCATAAATTAGGAAATGCATAGCCAGCCTCCAGGATGGTCCCCAGTGATTCCCACCTCTGGTATTTGCATATATCCGTTGTCCCCTCCCACATTGTACCAGGGTTGGCCTGTGGGACCAATAACATACAGTGGAATTGAGGGTTTGCTTCTTCTGAGCTTAGGTAGTAAAAGACTATGGCTTCCTTCTTGGGCACTTTCTTGCTCTCTCTCTCTCAGATCACTTGTTCTGTGGAAAGTCAGCTGCTATGTTGTGAGGATACTCAGCCCATGGAGAAGCCCATGGGGTAAGGAACAGAGACCTCTGCCTAATATTCAGTGAGGAATTCAGACCTGCCAACAACCCATGAATTAGCTTGGAAGTGAATCCTCCAGCCCCATTCGAGCCTTCAGATCGCTGTAGCCCTGGTGGCAGTTTGATAGCAACCTCGTGAGAGACCTTGAGCCCAAGCCACTTAACTAAGCTGCTCCTTAGAAATTGTTTGAGATTGTCAGAGTGCAGAAAGCTGTTACCCCAAAATATGGTGCTTTGATATGCTGGAATGAAGAAACAGCCTCAAGTTCTCTCTGACCTGCTCTTTCTGCCTTCCTGTCACTCAGTTCCCTGTCACTCTCTAAAGCACAGGTTGAAGCTGTTCCCTTATCTGCCTGACGTCTGGACCTGCCAAAGAAGACAATTACCTCTGGTTCTTACCCTGAGTTTTCGTTAACTTAACTCATATCACAGAAAGGAAGACTGGAGTCTGTCAGTACACCTGGACAAACTTTTGTCACATACCATTGTCTTCATTTTGGTCCCATTCAGTATTTTGAAGAGAATCATTTAGCAGTCATTGTCTGCTCTGTGGTCCAAATGGACTTTGTCCCAGGCCATTGTATGCTCTCCAGGCACATTGAGCCCCCCCTAAGAATCATTTACTTCTAACCCCCTGTCTCCCTTTCCCTATGAAGATGGGTACATAAGCTCTGTACCCCACTGGAAAATTGGAAAATTACTCTCTTGTGATTCCTGCATGCATTTTCCCCTCCTGGCATGTTAAAATAATAAAATTTGTTATCCCTTTCCTTCATACTGATCTCTGTTCATTAGTTGATTTTTCAGAGAACCTTCAGGGGCTAAAGGGGGAGTTTTCCCTTGGTCCCTATAAGATAATAATTTATAATTGTTTTAAGCTGCTAAGTTGTGGCATAGTGTGTTATGCAGCAGCAGATAACCTGTATAGCTAACTTTCCCCAAATCATGCTGTTGCTAGGTGGTGGAGCCAAAATTTGAACTTAGATTTATCAGACTTTAGAGTTTGAGCTCATGACCACTGGGCTCCACTGATGTGGGGACAGCCACAGTATCTACTCTGCTGACCCTGGGCCTCTTGTGAGCTGTGCCTGAGTCTTGGGATATGCTGTGGCCTGCAGGACTGAGAGTGGGGCTGAGAACTGACCCCATGACTTCTAGGGTATTTTCCTCTCATTCCCAGTATGGGAAAATTTTACCTATTTTAAATTCCCTGAATTATCTCAATAAACATTTGTGGAATGCTTTAAGGTATGGGCTGTGATCTCCAACCTGAACTATATGTTTAGACTTTCTTTTTAAACCATCTGTGTGCTATGGTTTGAATGTCCACCCTCAAATCTCATGTTGAAATTTAGTTGCCATTGTTACAGTATTAAGAGGTGGGACCTTTAAGAGGAGATTAGATCATGAGGGCTTCTGATTAAAGAACGAAGTCCAGCCCCCTTTCTCTCTGTCTCACACATGTTTCCTGACCATGTGATGTTTTCTACCATGTAATGATGTGGCAAGAAGGCCCTCACCAGATGCAGCCCCTCGATCTTGGACTTCCCAGCCTTGAGAACAGTGACCCAAATAAATCTCTTTTCTTTATAAATTACTCAGTCTGTGGTAAACTTTTCTGGGCAAGATAGTAAATATTTTAGGCTTTGTGGGTGTAATATGGTTTTGTAAAATGCTGTCTTGACCCAGTTTTGAGGCCTTGGCCAGAGGCTAGGCACTTCTCTTTCTTAAGCAGTTGGTTAACATCCCAAACCACCTCACTTCTCTCACTCTGGGCCACTATCCCTCCACCCTAATTGCCCCAGGGACTATATCTGACAATCAAGGATAGCTGCTAAGCCCCAGAGCCCACTGAAATGACTCCAATTGGCCAGTCCTAAACCTGCTTGCCCTGCGCAAGCCTTTCCTTCCTGGGGAACCACGATAAAGGCACGTGCACACAGTTCCCATCTCCCTCTGCCTCCTGACTAACTCTGGTGCTTTCCCCTAGTGGCCTTCCATGGCGTTGCTGTGTTCTCTCCCAGGCAACTGTGACTAACAAAACTGTAAAACTCTTTCCAGTTTCTCTTTTGATCTGCATTGGGCCTCACCATACCTCACCCAGGGAAATATGGTTAAAACGGTGGGCCATATGATTTTGTTAACAGCTACTCTGTTATAGCAGTGACAGAACAACTATTAACAATATATGAATGAGAGAGTGTGACTGTGTTCCAACAACATTTTATTTATAAAAACAGGTGGTAGAGCAGATTTGGCCCATGGGTTATAGTTTACTGACTCCTGCTTTAGAATATCCTTAGAGATTTGGAATTTTCTGATCAATGAGTAATATTAAAGAAAATGTAATATATATTAGTTAATAAGTAGATCTTTCCAAGCTGTCACTTAGTTGACACTGAAAGACCCTTGCAAAACCTTTAAAAGCACTTTGTCCTACTCTGGGAACTGTTTTGGCTCTGGGGCCTTTGTGCATTGCAGTCCATTGTCATAGCAGCAGTCCACTGTACTTTGTAGATTTTGGAATGACAGTAATAAAACTGGAACTGCCACATGGAAGGCTGACTGTATGCCAGCTGCTATGCCAAATGCGTTATATTCATCATCACTATTAATTTTCGTAAGGACAACTGTATCTTTCCATTTTATAGAAGACAAAACTGAGGCTTAGAGAAGCCCAAAGTAATCCATCTAGTAAGTGGTGGAGACAGTAGTCAATCCGGAGAATCTAACTTGAAAGACTGTGTTCCTAACCCACTTATGCAATTCGCATTTCTGTGATGCCTTACCTCCTTTAAAGCTTGTTAAAGCTGACAGTAGTCAATCCGGAGAATCTAACTTGAAAGACTGTGTTCCTAACCCACTTATGCAATTAGCATTTCTGTGATGCCTTACCTCCTTTAAAGCTTGTTAAAGCCATACACTAAAAATGTCTATTGGCTTTGATTACATTATTTAATACTGTATTTCTTATGTTAAATAACTTTTAATTTTAGGTGTTCCTCAAAAAGATAGACTTTTTTTTCATAGTTGAATGTTATACACAGTGACAGGATTGATTCTTGCATTCATTTTAGTTCATAATGGAATATATTAGTTTAGTTGGAATTGTTAATTTTCCCTTAGGAAGAATCAAGTGCCCAAGGCACTGATTGATAAATCAATAAATCTTTAGTGAGCCTGGTAAATCAACTGTCACACATATGTCAACCTTTTCTCCAGAGTATAGATTTTACCCGGGACAAGTGTGTTTGTTCCTTTCCATCGTTTTCTCCCTCAAAATTGTAATATACTAAGGTATTTATACAAATCCCAAAGATTGCAAGCTTTTTTCTCCTTTTTTTCTTTTCTTAAAAATAGCAATAGGGATCATGCTTTATCCAGCTATCTTAGGGAAAGAACTCAGTTGTTAGCATATTTGCATTTCAACCCCTAACCTCTCCTGAGGACAAATGGCTGTCTGACTATTAAGCCCACAGGCACAGCATTGGGACTGTGGATTAAGCCTCTGAATGCTGACTAGTTTTCGCAGCATTCCCAGCGTGTGTGAAGAATGTGTTTGTAGCTGGGAGGCAAACAGAACATCCAAAGCCGAGCAAGAATTTTGAAAAATAGTTGTTTTATGTATAAGTTTATTTTGCTCTTAGTGTTTTATTCTTGGCTGTTTCATTATTCCTTATTTCTACTTTCTTTTAAAATAACTTAGTTTTGTTTGATATTTTCATGACCAAAGTTTTGGTCACTTGTGATTGAATGCTGCAGTCTTGGTTTTTAAATGTTCTCTGTTTCTTTACATTCAAATACCAAGTTATTGATGGGTGGCTCAGATCTTTTTCCCCCCTGTGGAGAAGACCCGGTGATTTCCACACAAGAGATCTGTGTGGCCTTGCTGGTTGGAAGCGTTGGCAGGTAGCGGGAGGTGACATCTTAGGTTTGTAGTGCTTATAATAGGAACAGCCCAGCTTTGGGCTGTGGATTTATTTCTCTAGCAGTTTAAGATACTATTGTGTCTACTTTAAGGGCAAATTCTCTTAAATGACTTTTTATTCTCTTACGAAGTAACATATATTGTTCAAATGTGACTTATATTTGCATAGAAAAACCAAACTAATTTGATGAATTGGCATGTTGACCTAAAAGGTTGCCAATATAATTGATTGAGAATCTCCTTTTTACAAGGCAGTGTAGGTGGGGAAGGCAAAGCATGACCCAAAGTGAAGTAAAATCCGTTCCTTGCTCTCAGGATCTCAAGATACAAGATGCAATAAAGTGAATGCCAGAGAATTTACCCATCAGTGAAGGAATCCAGTTTGAGAGATTATGGAGGAGGTAGAATTGGAAAGGACCTTTAAAGGACTGATGACATTTCACTAATACAGCTACATTTGTCATGGTGGTAAAAGCATGAGGAAAGAGTGTGTGTGTGTCTGTCTCTTTGGGGAATAAGATGCTATTCACTTCGGGTGGCACAAGATAGAGGAGCAATGGGAGATGATTTTCTTTTTTTTTTTTTTTGTCTTTTGTCTTTTTCCGTGTCCGGCAACGGATCGCAACCCTCAGTGTTGCCCCCGTACCGGACCAGGGACCGGCAACGGGATTGCAACCCTCGGTGTTGCTCCCGCGCCTCGCTCAGCCAGTGAGCAGGAACCGGTTTGTATGTGGGATCCGAACCCTCGGGCGGGAGCGCCGCCGCGCTTCCCAAGCGGCGCACTATCCAGTGCGCCACCGGGCCGGCCCGGGAGATGATTTTCTAAAAATAATTTAAGACCTAACTCATTAGGTCTTTAGGAGAATAGCAATATATATTTTCCTTTCATATGCAGTAATATTAGATGCTTGTCTGTAGAGATGATGATTAAATTTATTATAAAGTTAATATCAAATCCAGTGTTAGCTGTTTTATAAATCCAAATGTGACTGACACATAATGAGCTCTATGTTGTAATTCTTAAAATTAGTTACAATAATGCTGCCCTCTAGGTCAGTGTCATGGTGGAGTTAAATTCCATTACACAGTCTGTGCTTTCTAAATTTCTTTATTAATTATTTGCCTGTGCTTTTAAATTAGGAATTGATCACCTAGTCTGGGCCAAACGTCAGGATTAGCAGCAAGTGGTTTTTTACTGTTTTGTGGTTTTTGAGAGATAACTTCAATTTACTATTTGAATGAGCTAAAATATTTCATTTATAGTATAAGAAGTGGATAACATTAAATTGCCTTTCTATTAAAAATTCTGCTAATTGGGATTTTTTGGTTATGTTGTATTATTAGAAGACACAATAAATCACATTGCATACTATTTTCATTTTTTGCATGTTTTTGGGTGAGAAACTAATATTACTTTGAATGTACGTATTGTGGACACTCTGCTGTGTTTATATGGGGGCAGGGAAATTAACTAAAGAGAGACATTTCAAAAACAGACAGGTAGGTTAAAATATGCTGTTTCTGAATGAGATGGATTGGGATTTGAAGAGAGAACCTTCTTCTGTTGGCTTGAAATCGACTGATATTACTTAGTAACATTTCTGAGAAATTGTTAGTAGTAACAGAGTTGTGGCATACCTCTTAAATTCATCATGATGGTTTAGTGTAACAAGGAATCACCTGGGAAATTGTAAAGAGTGAAGATTCTTACTTCTTTTGGATTGATTTTTAAAAACTGTTTTCATCAACTCCCTCCCCCTCTCCTGCAGTGGTTACCCCAGAATTCAAAATTATTTGAAAATTTATCAAAGTAAAATGTTAATGAAAGCCTTTATCGTTCATCTGAACAATATAACTACTTTTGAACACACTAACTCCATTATTTCCCATTCTGGCTTATATGCTATTACTGTTGTCTATTTCATTTTGTATTTTAACCGCCCCCGCCAAGGCATTTTTATAATTGCTTTTGAAGTCAGTTTTCATTTACACTTACCCACATATTTACCACTTTAGGTGCTTTCCCCCCTTCTTGCAACACTGACATGCCATGTGGGATCATTTTTCTTTCTGCCTAAAATATATACTTTGAAATTTTTATTGGTTTGAGCCTGCTGATCATGAAATCTAACCATTTTTGTTTATCTAACATGTCTTTATTTCAACTTTATTCTTTATTTTGATTTTTCATTTTGGCATAATTTCAGAGTTACAGAAAAGTTGCAAGAATGGTACAAAAGAATTTCCAATATTCTTTATCCAGATTCTCCAAATTTAACATTAATACATTTGTTTTATCATCTCTCTCTTTTTCTGTGTAGAGATGCAAACACACACACACACACACACTTCACTGTAGTTTTACTCTTTTTAGTCAATAAGTATCTTCTGAGGAGTACATGGAAGTTATGTTAATATTATGTCACAAAGACTTTACTTACTAGCTTTAACCTGTTGATTATTGTTGCTTCAATCAATTATTATTATGGCTGTAATATGGTGATTTTCTAATTCCATCATTCTTTCTATGTTTATTAGGGGCATTTCTGCTATTTATTTATTTTTTCATATATGGCAGTGTGGATTCATGGAATCTTTATTCAATGGGTTGTAATTCTTTATTATAAACATTATTTATTTTGATGCTCAAATGGTCCCAGATCTGGCATTAGGAATGCCTCCAAACTGACTCCTGTATTTTTTTTGACATGTCCATATAATCTTTGAGGACTTCCTTAGCTTTTAATTTTTTTGTGGTAAACTATATATAACGTAAATTGGCTATTTTAACCCTTTTAAGTGTACAATTCAGTGGCACTAATTATTTCTCAATGTGTGCAACTATCCCCACTATATCCAAAACTTTTTCATCACTCCAAACAGAAACTCTGTAACCATTAAGCAATAACTTGCCATACTCCCCTCCCCATAGCCCCTGTCTTTCTGTCTCTATGAATTTGCTATTGTAGATATTTAACATAAGTGGAAATATACACTATTTGTCATTTTATGTCTGCCCTATTTCGCTCAGCATATTTTCAGGGTTCATCCATGTTGGGGCATGTATCAGAACTTTGTTCCTTTTTATGCCTAAATAATATTCCATCTTATGTATATATCACACTCTGTTTATCTCTTTATCTGTTGATGGACACTTGGGTTGTTTCTACATTTTGGTCCTGGTTTTTGTTTTTTGTTTTCCCTAAAGAGTTTTATAATTGCAGCTCTTATGTTTAGGTCTTTGATCCACCTTGAGTTAATTTTTGTATATGGTGTAAGGTAAGGGTCCAACTTCATTCTTTGCATGTGAATATCCAGTTTTCTCAGCAATATTTGTTGAAAAGACTCTCTTTTCTCCATTGAATGGTCTTGGCACCCTTGTTGAAAATTAATTGACCATATATGGTTTATTTCTGGAGTCTCTATTCTATTCCATTGGTCTATATGTTTGTCCTGATGCCAATACCACACTTTTTGATTATTGTACCTTTGAGGTAAGTTTTGAAATCAGGATGTGTGAGATCTCCAACTTTTTTTTTTTTCTTCAAGATTATTTTGGCTATTTAGGGTCCTTGAGATGCCATATGAATTTTAGGATGAATTTTTCTATTTCTACAAAAAATGTCATTGGGATTTTGACAGGAATTTCCTTGAGTCTGTAGATCTCATTGAGCAGTATTGATATCTTAACCATATTGTATTTTTATTTGCTCATACCAGTAGGCTGGCGGTCTTTCTAGTCTGTAATCACCTGATAGCAAGTTAAAGGCTTGAGCTTCACAGAAACACTCAGATGAATAACAATCATGTGGTCTTGTCCCAGCTGAAAGTGGAGGAATGTTTCCCAGATTTTCTGCTTTGTTTGGCTCCTGATAATTTCACTTTTTTCTCCCTCACTTTGGGAGGCTGCCAAAATTATAACTCAAGTTTTCGTACTTATATGTTATGAATTTTAAATGCCAGCCAGGTAAAAGCACATTGAATGCTCTGAGTTTTCACTTTATTCTAGATTTTTGTTCAGTATTCTTTATTATCTTATTAACTCTCCTCTGCTTTTAAGAAGATTAAAAAAGAAAAAAAAAAAGTTCAGTATTCTTTATTATCTTATTAACTCTCCTCTGCTTTTAAGAAGATTAAAAAAGAAAACAACAACAACAGCGCTTTTAAGAAGATTAAAAAAGAAAAAAAAAAAAAACAACAACACCCATTTAATCCAGCTTTATTAGTTGTCCTAGCAGGATTGTTTTAAATTATCCAACCTATTGTTACTTCATGATTTTTATTTTGACCCATGAGTTATTCAAATGTGCAGTTTTAAATAGATAAATATATCAGTTTGGAGTGCTATCTTTTGTTATTAATATCCAATTCTATTGCTCAGAATGTACTTTATATGAAATCAATTATTTGGTATTTTTCTCAGACTTGCCTTGTGATGTAGTATATGTTCATTTTGGTATATATTTCATGTGTGCTAGAAAATAATGTGTATTCTGTAATTTTCACTTTCAGGATTCTATATCTGTTCATTATTTTAAGCTTGTTACATATGATGTTTAAGTCTATATCATTACCAATTTTTTATCATCTTGATCTATTGTTTACTGAAAGTGGTGAATTAAATCTCCCATTATATTATAATATTTGCTTTATGCATTTTGAAGCTACGTTGTTTGATACAAACAAGTTAAGAATTGTTATGCCTTCCTGGTAAATTTTTTACCTTTATTATTTGATGACTCTTCATCACTTTTCTCTTAATATTTGTTTTGTCTAATAATAATACTGTTATGTTATTTTTATTTTGGTTAATATTAACCTAGCTTTTATTTTTTTCCTCTTTATTTTCCATCTTTTTGTGTTATTTTGTCTCAGGGATGTCTCTAGGTAA
>NW_007735513.1:0-785 GCF_000696425.1 Galeopterus variegatus | reverse complement strand
ATTATTTGGTATTTTTCTCAGACTTGCCTTGTGATGTAGTATATGTTCATTTTGGTATATACTTCATGTGTGCTAGAAAATAATGTGTATTCTGTAATTTTCAGTTTCAGGATTCTATATCTGTTCATTATTTTAAGCTTGTTACATATGATGTTTAAGTCTATATCATCACCAATTTTTTTATCTTCTTGATCTATTGTTTACTGAAAGTGGTGAATTAAATCTCCCATTATATTATAATATTTGCTTTATGCATTTTGAAGCTACGTTGTTTGATACAAAGAAGTTAAGAATTGTTATGCCTTCCTGGTAAATTTTTTACCTTTATTATTTGATGACTCTTCATCGCTTTTCTCTTAATATTTGTTTTGTCTAATAATAATACTGTTATGTTATTTTTATTTTGGTTAATATTAACCTAGCTTTTATTTTTTCCTCTTTATTTTCCATCTTTTTGTGTTATTTTGTCTCAGGGATGTCTCTAGGTAACAGCATATAGCTGGATTTTTATTTTTAAAAAATCAAATCTGTGAGTTTTTGTTTTTGAATTGAGTATATTATGATTACCAATATATTGTATTTAAGTTTTTGTTTTATGCATCATAATTTCTTCCCTCTGTCCCCCGTTTTACTACATTGGTTAAATTTTCTTTTATTCCTCTTCTCTGCTACTAGTTTAGCATTTATACATTCTATTTGTGTTCATTTAATGATGACTCTTAAAATTTTCTTTTTCATTAAATTTTTATTTTGTCAATATACAATGTATATGATTATTATGGCCC
>NW_007735512.1:86208-86771 GCF_000696425.1 Galeopterus variegatus | reverse complement strand
TCTTTGTTGTTGAATGAATGGATGGATGGATGGATGGATGATCACACCTATGAGTGCACTTTGCAAAGTTCACGGAAAAATAGAATTGGAAGATAATATTAATTTTTCCTTGCACTTTTGAAGTACCTTCATATGGTGGAATTTTGGGCAGCAGCCTAGACAGGGGAAAGGTTCAGGCTGTCTCTTGTCCTTCTATCTGCAAGGCTGACTCTAAGGGTGAAGGATAATGGAGAAGAGGCAGAATGGCTTATTCAGTGAAGTTGGGAGGTGGAGTGGGGCAGGTTGGAATGTTCCTGAAACATCCTAGTCACAGCAGCATCACCCCCTAAACCCTTACATGTGACTCCAGGGATTGGAGCCCTACCTGCTTTTCCATTTTCTCAGTCTCACCTCTTTGTTTTTCCATTTCATTAAACCAAAGGAAAATCACCTAACCTGTTTCCTTTCCTATGTAATGGTGATAATGATACCTTCTGTGTGTGTGTGTGTTGTATTTGTATGTTTTTTTTAGTGAACAGAAGATGTTTTTTAGAACAGAAGATGTTCTGAGGGTTTACAAGAAT
>NW_007735512.1:81377-84542 GCF_000696425.1 Galeopterus variegatus | reverse complement strand
ATAGGAATTCCAAAAACATAGGCTTTGGTTAGTTGCTTTAATCCTAGCACCTAAGCCAGTGACTGGCACATAGAATGCACCCAACACATATTTGATGAAATAGATAGAACTTGACTCTCTAGCTTGTGAGATAAGAAATGGATTCTGTGTTGCTCGGCCCCCTACTCTATTCCCAGTCTACTCTTCAAGATATTACATTCCATACCAACCTTGTCTAAAATCTGATTGAAGTTCCTGGCAGAAAGTGAGAATCAGGAGAAGTGGGAGAAAGGCCTGGAGCTGTATGGTGCCACACAGCCAGTGGCCCAGCCTGAGGTTGCCAATTTAGAGAGAAAAGACCAAGGGGAGAGGCCTGGCCCAGCATCCAGCTCATTCACCACGAAGTTCCACCATCCATGGGGTCAGGCTGCCTCTGGAACAGTGTACAGCCAAGGCACAGCACTGTTTTTCTCTCCCTGGCCTTATCTGATCTGGCCACCAAGGCCATTTTACTACCACTTCAGGGTGGAAACTCCTTTAACAGCAACAAAACAACAGCTACCATTTATTCAGTGCCTTTACTTTTCCAAGTGCCGTGCTAAGTACTCTTCACACATCACCTCCCTTGAAATCCACACAGGAATCCTACAGGACTTAGAATACCCATTTGGTAGAGGAGGAGATATTAAACTATGTTGAACACTGTCACATGCACAGCACGTATCAGAGCCAAGTCTGAGACCCTGGTCTACCCAGCTCTAATGCCCTTGTATCACTCATTCAATAAACAAACATTTGTCAGGTAACCACAGTGCATCGGGCATAGTGTTCATTGGGCATAGTGAACCCATCCCATCTGGGTTCTCCCAGGGAGCTATGAGAACACACACACATTGTCTGAAGATCAGAAAGAGTCACCTACTTGGAGAAGGAGCAGACTCGGTATATTTAGATAGAAATGTGAAAAGCACAGTGTAGAAGAAGGACCCAGCTTTCTCTGGTCCCGAGTGTCATTCTTCCTAGAGACATGCCCCAATCACCAGAGTTCAGAACATTCTTCATCTGCTTCCTTTCCTGGATTCTCTAGAGATCCAACTGTATTTGGAAGACAAAGCTTGTATGCTTTAGTGGAATTTAACAGGCCTTAGATTTGAGGTCTGAGGTTGTGTTGAGTCCNTAGGCTTGGTAAAGAACTTAGCTCAGTCCCTGGTAAAATGGATGGTAGTTATTGTCCCATGTGTAATGGAAAGCAGCTGACTTGAGGAACGGACCCTGAATCAGAATGGTAAGTGAAGGGGAGTGCCCAAATGAATGATCCATCTTCAATTCTGTCCCTCATCCCTGAGTGCAGAGGAAGGCTGGGAAAATTATGGGGAGGGCATTGCAATGCAGTGAAAATGGTGTTTGGGGGGATCAAGGATGCCTCTGTTTTATTTCCACCCTGTGATTTTAAGACATCCCTGACCATCTTTGGGCCTCATTTTTCCCTCTTGATATAAATGACTAACACGATCCCGCAGTGGATCGAATGTCCCCCACTCCAAAGTTTATGTAACTTAATTCCCACTGTAAGTGTTCTGGGTGGGAAATCCTATTATGATAACTGAAAGGTGGGGCCTTGAAGAGAAGATATCATTGTAAGGACCATGCCCTAGTGGACAGGTGTGGTTCTGAGGGCTTTAAAAGGAGAACAGGTGAGAGTCTCTCTCTCTGCTTCTGCCATATCGCAATGTGGTAACCTGTGTTGGTGAAGTCACCACCAAGGAAGATCCTCACCAGACATGTTCCCTGGGCTTTGGACTCCCAACCTCTGAAATTGTAAGCAATAAACATTGTTTCTTAAAAATTACCGTGTTTCAGCTATTTATGTAATAAGCAACAGAAACAGACTAACACAATCCCTGTGTTTTCTCCCCTGCTTCCAGGTTGTGATAATTGGTGTGGCTTAAGTCAAACGAAGGAACTACAGGATGAGGGCTCTTTCCTCTTCTCCCCAGGTATCCTGTGGCAGGAAAATATAGTATAGCCTTAGTATAAAAGGGCTTTCATATAAATTCACTAAATTTTATTAAAAATGGTGTTAACATCTTTAGTTCTTCCCCTCTTTCCCCTTTCTTCCCTGGTTTCTGCTGTTCTCTTGTCTCCTATTTCAAAAGACTCCAGAAATCCTTTCCTTGTCCAGTGCAGGCCCTTCTGATACCAGGCACCAGGTCTCCAAATTCATCCCCCTCTCTTTCAAAACCTTTAACTTCCAATGGGCTAAGCAATAATTTGTACTAAGGTGTGAATGGCTGTTCTAAATTTCCTGAGTTCATTTGTACATATATATGTATTTTCAAAAGAAGATTTTGAGATTTTAAACATGATGGCAACATTTGTAGAATTTTAGGTGTAGAGATAAAGTGACTTTAGGAACATAGAAAAATAATTTGGGGGGTACAGAAATGCATTCTTGTTCACAAAAATGTCTTCTATGGCCCAGAGCAGTCCTGAGCCCATGGAGGGCTGTGTTCTTACGAGAAGATTACTATGCAGAATTTCTCACATGATTCTTTGGAGAAAAGGTGTTCTTGTTACCATTGCAGCCTCCATAGTGAAACATCTAACATTTACGTGTTTTTTTGTTGTAAAACCATCGCAGTAAAAGGGCTCGACAATGGCCCGTTTCCATTGGAAGTCTGCATGTATGTGGGAGAGTCTGTGTAAAGACTGAAGAGAGAAAATGGTTGAGGGAGACCAACCCATCACCTCCCCCATGGTAGCCCCACATGCCAGGGGATGCATTGCAACGGCCCTGGGCACAATTGTGAGGCTGTCCACAGTAACTGTGCCCTGTACCTCTTCCAACCCAAACTTGGCCTTATCCATCTACACAGAGGTTGATATTCTTACTGCTGGGAGTAGCCTGATGTAGTGAAAATCCCAGACTTGAGATTCCAACTCAAAAGGATTCAGATCCTAGCTCTGCACTTACTACTACATGACGTTGTATAAATTTAACTTCTCTGAGTCTCTATTTCTTCATTTGTAAAATTGAGGAGTTGAACTTCATCAACTCTGAGCATCTTTCCAGATCTCATTTTCTAGGATTTGATGAGTAAGGTCTCTCAGGCTTCTGCCTCCTACAGTGAAAGCAGGACTGTCTTTGAATCTGAAAGCAGGTGCAAACTTGCTGCAATCATTTTC
>NW_007735512.1:78349-79606 GCF_000696425.1 Galeopterus variegatus | reverse complement strand
TTTTTTTAGTGAACAGAAGATGTTTTTTAGAACAGAAGATGTTCTGAGGGTTTACAAGAATCTATTAAGAGCTAAGTTATACTGAGAGTTTTACATACATCAGATCAATGCAGTAGATAACATCTGATGTGCAGAGGCTAAATAATGTTCCTGAGACACAGAGTTTGTAACTGGTGAAGCCAGGATCCTAACCCAGGTATGGCTGACTCCAGGTGTGCACATGCTGTTGACCGCACATTCTTCTTTCTCACAGCATAGGTTCTCAAATTTGAGCATGCATCAGAATCATCTGGAAGGCTGTTTAGAACAAATGCTGTGTGAGAACCACTCCCAGAGTTTCTGATCAGGTAGGACTGGAAACTAGTAAGTTCTCAGTTGATGCTGCTGCTGCTGCTGCTGCTAGACTTGGGGACAAACTTTGAGAACCACTGGCCTTTAGGGTTATCGGGATATTTAGGATTTCACTTGTATGTAAGAATCTATAGTATATAGTTTCATGTACATATGTGCAGAGTGATCTGTTTGCAAGGATGTTTTTCAGCACATTAACAGTGATAATCTATGGAAAGTAGATGTTAACAAATTTTAACTTTCTCCCTTATATTTTTGTATACTATAATATGTATTTTAAAAATGGGAATCCTACTGACTGCTCAAAAATCTTGGGAACTAAAGGTAACTGTCCCGATTTCCAGCAGATTATCTTGGTTATACTACACTTCATTTTTCCCACTTCCATTTGCAGATTTAAAGCTTTAGCAATGAAAGTGGTCCAGGTAGGAGCCTTTTCTTTTAAGTAGGCCTAACTTCCCTGAGTCATTAACCCTCAAATTTTGATGCATATCTTCCTTTCTCAATCTCACCTTGCTGGTCACCAGCCTCACCCCACTCTTTGAAGCCCCCTATCCTGCTTTCCTTTTTCTGTTTTCTATGGCACCCTTACTGTCTGTCATGTGTGTTATGGATTGTCTGTCTCTCTCCCACTAGAATAGGAATTCCAAAAACATAGGCTTTGGTTAGTTGCTTTAATCCTAGCACCTAAGCCAGTGCCTGGCACATAGAATGCACCCAACACATATTTGATGAAATAGATAGAACTTGACTCTCTAGCTTGTGAGATAAGAAATGAACTCTGTGTTGCTCGGCCCCCTACTCTATTCCCAGTCTACTCTTCAAGATATTACATTCCATACCAACCTTGTCTAAAATCTGATTGAAGTTCCTGGCAGAAAGTGAGAATCAGGAGAAGTGGGAGAA
>NW_007735512.1:76752-77893 GCF_000696425.1 Galeopterus variegatus | reverse complement strand
TTTGTCAGGTAACCACAGTGCATCGGGCATAGTGTTCATTGGGCATAGTGAACCCATCCCACCTGGGTTCTCCCAGGGAGCTATGAGAACACACACACATTGTCTGAAGATCAGAAAGAGTCACCTACTTGGAGAAGGAGCAGACTCAGTATATTTAGATAGAAATGTGAAAAGCACAGTGTAGAAGAAGGACCCAGCTTTCTCTGGTCCCGAGTGTCATTCTTCCTAGAGACATGCCCCCATCACCAGAGTCCAGAACATTCTTCATCTGCCTCCTTTCCTGGATTCTCTAGAGATCCAACTGTATTTGGAAGACAAAGATTGTATGCTTTAGTGGAATTTAACAGGCCTTAGATTTGAGGTCTGAGGTTGTGTTGAGTCCAGCTATTCTTTTTAAAATGATTATTTTATAACATATTTCTTTTCTTTATTATTATTTATTTTTAACTGAGAAATAAAAATTGTATACAGAGGTTCCCTGACTAATGATGGCTTGACTTTAGGTTGCAAAAGCGACCCACATTCAGTAGAAACCATATATTGAGTACCCATACATCCATCCCGTTTTTCATTTTCAGTACAATATTCAATAAGTTCCATAAGATATTCAATACTCTCTTGTAAAATAGGTTTGTGCTAAATGATTTTGCCCAATCATAGGTTAATATAGATGTTCTAAACATGTTTAAGGTAGGCTAGACTAAGCTATGATGTTTGGTAGATAGGGTGTATTAAATGCATCTTCAACTAATGATATTTTCAACTTACAATTTTATTGGGAGGTAACCCCACCCTAAATCAAAGAGTATCTGTATATTTACAGTGTACAACATGATGTTTTTAAATATATGTACATTGTAGACTGCTAAATCAAACTAATTGGCATGTATATTATCTCACATAATTATTTTGGGGAGTGGTGAGAACACATAAAACTACCCTCTTAGCAGTTTTCAAGTATACAATACATTGTAATTGACTATAGTCACCATGTTGTACAATAGATTTCCACAACTTTTTCCTCCTAACTGAAATTTTGTACCCTTTGACCACCATGTCCCGAAATCGCCTCAACCCGCCACAACCCCTGGAGCCCCAGTAACCACCATTCTGCTCTCTGCTTTGATGAGCTCAACTTTTT
>NW_007735512.1:68824-75850 GCF_000696425.1 Galeopterus variegatus | reverse complement strand
TAATTCCTCCAGGCTCATTCATGTTTCTGCCAATGGCAGGATTTCCTTCTTTTTAAAGGCTAAATAGTATCCTATTGTGTATATGTATCTCATTTTCTTTATCCATTACTGCAGTGATGGACACTTAGGTTGGCTCCAGTCCTCTTGACCTGGGGTGAGTCATTTAACCTCTTTGGGCCTCAGTTTTCCCACATATAAATTGGGATTAATTATGCTGGCTTAGCATACTTCCCAGAATTGGCTCAAGTGTTCAATGAATATTCAAATGCTTCATACACTGTAACTGCACACACAGGCACATGCCATTTGCAAGGGATATGTGTGTGTGGCATGATGTCTTTTTGGAAATGGGAATGCTAACTGGATCAGCACCATACTTGGTCTCCACAGAAATGTGTTTGAAACCTTTGCACATTAGTTGTAGCTTTTCCTTCTTAAATCCCCCAAAGCCACAATACTCATTCCTTGGCCACTGCTTCTCCCTACGGTAGTTCACAGAATTGTTGGTAAACCTTGTCATCATCTGTTGGTCTTTACTGCTTACTCTGTCTCTATTTCTTTGAAGGAATCTCTGAAGCCTACATTTCAACATCTCTGTGATACATCTTCTTTTGTAATTTGGTGCGTCCACAGGCATTATCCCTGGTTTGTCCTTCCTTAGCTCTTTTGGGTGGTCAAATCTATTAATCAGGAAACAAACTAACAGAAGAAGGAGTCCTGAAGGGAGTGAACAGATTGGCATTTGCCATTTAGGCAGAGGACAGGTAGGGTGGCCCATTGGTGCTCCTTGGCTGAGAGATTACCATAGAGCTGACTGGGAAGGGAGAAGCTGCCTTTCAACACACTATCCAGGAAAGCAGGAGAGGGAGGCGATTCTGCCCCCAGGGACACTTGACGATGTCTAGAGACGTTTTTGATTGTCACAACTTGGGGATGAGGGATGCCTACTGACATCTAGTGGGTAGAGGCCAGGGATGCTGCTAAACATCCTACAATGCCCAGGACTGCCTCTCTCTCCCCACTGAATCTGGCCTCATATGTTAATCATGCAAAGGTTAGAAAAACCTGCTGAAGTTAAGGATATAAATAATTTTTTAAATCATGATAAGGACTTGGTGCAGTGGGCTGCAGTGCTTGATGAGGTGTGCCTGTACTTATTTGACCAAACAGGCCTTGTGGGAGAATGTGAGAGGAGCTGGCCTTTGAAAAGCAGGCATTCTGTACCCAGGTCATCCTGGGGGACCTTTGGTCGTAACTCAGTGACTTGGTTCTTCCCCAGGTGATCTGGGTGGCAGTGTTACTTGTAATTTCAGAAGATGGAGAGCAAGTTTAAGATTCATTAAAAATACATCAGAGCAGCTATAAGGAAGCGTTTGCTAGTTATGCAGCACTTACCTAAGGAGTCTTACTAGCCCTGTGTGAACCATATGTGCATATACTTGTGCATGTGTGTCATGAGTAATTACATTACTTTTTATTGAGACCCATCTTTTTGAATGGTGTAGGGTTGGGGGAAGTAAGGGTGTGGTTTTGAAAAAATTAAGTTTCCCCATTCAGGTACTAACCTCTGTATAACATTTATCATTTCTAAAAAGGGGAAGAGGACTAACATCATATGAGCACCTACTATACGTCAGGCAATTTTCTGCCTTGTCTCGTTAAATTCTCATGAAAAGTTCTTGGGATAGATCTCCTGATCATCCCCATTTTAACAAATGGGAGAAGAAGAACTTAGAAAGGAGACATGCTTATACATACAACAAATACACGTATGTATTATTAGACATGCTTATACATATAACAAGTGTACATATTTGTACATATAGCAAATACATATATCATAAATACACACATATCAAGAGAGTTTATTTATCTTTTTGCTTTATTTATGTTCAAAATAAATGCCCAGAGGGAAAAAGTAGCATTGGTCACTTTAAGAGTAGAATCAATTTATATCTTTGGAAACCCAAGTGGGGTTGGGTTTGTCCTTCCTTAGCTCTTTTGGGTGGTCAAATCTATTAATCAGGAAACAAACTAACAGAAGAAGGAGTCCTGAGTATAGACCCAAGTATATCCTTTTAGCAAAGGATAATTTTTAGAGTTCCATGTCAAATAGCTTGAATATAAGTAAGGTCTTTGGAGTAGGGGAGAAAATATCTAAACAACTCAGGAGCTCAAAATTCTACATATGATAGGGGAAATTCCTACTCGGTGAGGCTTCTGGTTGACCCCTTTCCTGGTAGCTATGACCCTATAGGGTGTGCATCCCAGTGGTTGAGATCATGAAGTGGTGCCTGCATTTTATACTGTTTGTTCTAACAATAATACTAATCTTTATTGTTTACGGAACATCTCCTAAATACCAGGCAGTATGTTATACATGTTACGTAAATCATCTTGTGTGATCTTGACAAAAATTCTATGTCACAGATTTATTGTTTTGCATTTTTCACAGATGAACAAACTAAGCAAAACCTTTCATAAATCATTATGCCCCACCATTCCACCCCCACTCTGCAAGGGTCTCTGTCTCTCAGAGCGGTCTCTACTCTTCATTACTTTTTATATCCCAGACAGATCATGGATTTCTCATAAACTCAATATTGTCCTCTTTGGGGCTTTATTCCCTCTAGAAATAGAGTCTGGTGGTAGAGGAAGAAAGGGACTCATTATGAAAAGCGGGGTCTGATGTGGATGAGAGCTCCTAGGCTTTGGATGGACATGGAATTGGGTGCATATCTATTGGCATGATTCCAGTAAAGTATAGTAACTTTGCATCAGTACAGCTTCCTTTCCTGCCCCCTCCTTTGTACATCATATATATTACATTTAGGTATGTTACAAACTTAACAATACAGTGTTATAATTATTGTTATAAGCTATCTTATCATTTTTAAAGAAATTTAAAGACCATATAATACACACACACACATACTTTTGTATTTATCCACACATTTGCTATTTCTGGTGTTCTTACTTACTTCCCGTGGATCCAAATTACCATCTGGTGTCATCACCTTTTAGCCTTAAGGATAAGGTCTGGTTTGAGAGAACCATCACCTTCTCTTGGCTTTTGTTTATATGACAAAGTCATTATTTTTGTCTTTCTTTTCTTTCTTTCTTTCTTTCTTTCTTTTTTTTTTTTTTTGATGTTATGGGTTTATGTCAGCACTTCTCAAAATTTTTAACATCACTCAACAAAACACATGTAACAATGATTATATTCCTACAGCATTTGGGGAAATGAGGAACACCACTTGGGCATGGAGTGGATGTAGGTGGCATGGCGAGTCCTCATGTCCCAACTTTCATCCCCTTTCCTCCAGTTGGGGCAGACATGGCTCTGGGCATCACTTGAATTACAGAAGAGCTCAGCTAGTGCCTCCCTGCAGGGAACTGAGGGTTTTTTCTTATTTAGTTTAATTCAAATTTATGTTTTTTGATGCTGTAAATTTTCAAATTTAAATTATGATGTTGTAAGAAATAATACAATAAATTTGCCTCTTAGTACTGCTTTTGCAGTAACCCACAAGTTTGGTATGATGTATCTTTATTTTCATTAGTTTCTAGGAATTTTTTTGATTTGCTGTTTAATTTCTTCTTGGACCCATAGGTCATTCAGGAGCCTATTATTTATTTTCCACGTATTTGTATAGCTTCCAGCATTTTGCTTATTGTTTATTTCCAGTTTTAGTCTATTGTGGTCTGAAAAGACACTTGGAATCATTTCAATTTTTTAAAATTTGCTGAGACTAGATTTGTGACCTAATATGTGGTCTATCCTGGAGAATGTACCATGAGCTGATGAGAAGAAAGTGTATTCTTTAGCTGTTGGTGAAATGTTCTGTATATATCTGCCAAGTCCAATTGTTCTAAGGTGTAGATTAAATCCTGTGTCTTTTTGTAGACTTGTTGCCTGGAAGTCCTGTCCCATACTGAGAGAGGGGTGTTCAGATGACCCACTTTTAATGTATTAGGTCCTATCTCCCTCTTTAGGTCTAAGAGTGTTTGCTTGATATATCTGGGTGTTCCAGTATTGGGTGTATACATATTTATGATTGTTATGTCTTCTAGCTGGATAGTCCCCTTTATCACTATATAATGGCTTTCTTTGTCTTTTTTATTGTTTTTTGGTTTAAAGTCTATTTTGTCTGATATAAGAATAGCTACTCCTGCTCGTTTTTGGTTTCCATTTGCGTGGTATATCTTTTTCCACCCCTCCACTTTTAGTCTATGAGTGTCTTTACAGGTGAAGTGGGTCTCTTGAAGACAGCATATACTTGGGTCTAGCTTTTTAGTCCAATCAGTTAGTCTGTATCTTTTGAATGGGGAGTTTAGTCCATTCACATTTAGAGTAGTTATTGACAAGTGTTGCATAATTTCTGTGATTTAATTGCTACTTGTTTAGGTGGTTTACATATCTTTTGATCATTTTTTCCTCTTTTATTTCTCTCCTTCAATGTGAGTTGGGAATTTAAGGTAGAATGATTTAGCTTCCTTCTTTCTTACTGGCATTTTTGTTTTAATTGTGGGTTTTGCTTTTTATTGTGTATTCGTGGTGATGGTCACAATTATTCAGATTCCAGATGAATGACTCCCTTGAGAATTTCTTGCAGGGCTGGTCCTGTGGTGATGAACTCCCACAACTTTTGTTTGTCTAGGAAATACACTATTTCTCCCTCATTTCTGAAGGAGAGCATTGATGGGTAAAGAATTCTTGGCTGGCAGTTTTCTTCTTTTAGTATTTTGAATACAACATTCCACTTTCTTCTGGCCTGCAGGGTTTTGGTTGAGAAGTCTGCTGTTAGTTTGATGGCAGTTCCCCTATAAGTGACCTGACACTTTTCTCTTGCTGCCTTTAGAATTCTCTCTTTGTCTTTGAGCTTTGCAAATTTAACTATAATATATCTTGGGGAGGACCTTTTGAGGTTGAATCTGTTTGGGGACCTTTGAGCTTCCTGGATCTGAAGGTTTGTATCTTGCCCTACACCTGGGAAGTTTTCTGTTACTATTTCCTTGAGTAGGTTTTTGATACCTTTTCCTTTCTCCTGCCCTTCAGGAATACCCACAATTTGAATGCTTATATCAAAAAATGGAAAGACTTCAAATAAACGACCTAACACTACACGTGAAAGAGCTTGAAAAACAACAATCCAAACCTAAAGGCAATTGATGGAAATAAATAATTAAGATCACAGCAGAACAAAGTGAAATAGAGACCCAAAAAATAATAGAAAAGACTAACAAAACTAAAAGTTGGTCTTTCAAGAAGAAAAACAAAATAGACACACCATTACTAGATTAACAAAAAAGGGGGAGAGAAGACACAAATAACAAAAATTAAAAATGAAAAGGGAGACATTACAACTGATACCACAGAAATACAAAGAATCATTAGAGACTATTATAAACAACTGTATGACAGCAAGTTTGAAAATCTGGAAGATATGGATAAGTTTCTAGACATATATAAACTACCAAGACTGAACCAAGAAGAGATAGAAAACCTAAACAGACCAATAACAAGCAAGGATATCGAAGTGGTAATTAGCAATCTTCCAACAAAAAAAACTCCAGGTCTGGATGGCTTTACAGCTGAATTCTATCAAACTTTTAAAGAGGAGTTAATACTTATTCTCATGAAACTATTCCAAACAATTGAAACAGACACTACCCTCCCAAACTCATTCTAAGAGGGCAACATAACTCTGATACCAAAACCAGATAAAGACACAACAAGAAAAATAAAAATACGAGCCAATATCCTTGATGAACCTAGATGCTAAAATCCTCAACAAAATATTAGCAATTAGAATAAAGCAACATATTAAAAAAATTATACATTATGATCAAGTGGGATTTGTCCCAGGGATGCAAGGATGGTTTAACATACAAAAGTCAATAAATGTGATATATCACATCAACAAGCTCAAGGACAAAGACCATATGATTATCTCAATAGATGCTGAAAAAGCATTTGACAAAATTCAACATTCCTTCATGATAAAGACTCTCAACAAATTAGGTACAGAAGGAAAATATCTTAACATAATAAAAACCATTTATGACAAGCCCACTGCAAGTATTACTCTGAATGGGGAAAAATTGAAGGCCTTCCCCTTAAGGACAGGAACAAGACAAGGATGTCTACTCTCACCACTTCTATGCAATATAGTACTGGAGGTACTAGCCAGAGCAATCAGGCAAGAGAAAGAAATGAAAGTAATTCAGATTGGAAAAGATGAAGTCAAACATTCCCTAATGGCAGAAGACATGAAACTATGTATAGAAAAACCTAAATATTCCATCAAAAAACTCCTAGAGCTGGCTAATAACTTCAGTAAAATTGCAGGACACAAAATAAATGCCCCCAAATCAGTAGCATTTATATACTCAAATAATGAATTAACAGAAAGAGAAATAAAGAAAGTAAGCCCACTAACAATTGTCACCAAAAAAATATGATACCTAGGGATCAATTTAACCAAGGAGGTGAAAGACCTCTACAATGAGAATTACAAACCACTTCTGAAAGAAATTAAAGAAGACACAAAAAGATGGTAAGATATTCCATGCTCTTAGATTGGAAGAATTAACATTGTGAAAATGTCTATACTACCCAAAGCGATCTACAGATTCAATGTAATCCCCATTAAAATACCAATGACATTCTTCACAGAAATGGAAAAACAATTTTACCTTTCATATGGAAAGACAAAAGACCCCAAATAGCCAAAGCAATCTTGAGCAAAAAAACAAAGCCGGAGGCATAACTCTGCCTGACTTCAAATTATACTTCAAAGCTGTTGCAACCAAAACAGCATGGTACTGGTATAAAAATAGATATTCAGACTAGTGGAGTAGAATAGAGAACCCAGAAATCACTTCTCAGGCTTATAGCCATCTGATATTAGACAAAGGCAACAAAAATCTACATTGGGGAAAAGACTGCCTCTTCAACAAGTGGTGCAGGGAAAACTAGATATCCATATGCAGAAGAATGAAACTAGATATGCATCTCTCACC
>NW_007735512.1:61074-67845 GCF_000696425.1 Galeopterus variegatus | reverse complement strand
TACAATTGTCACCAAAAAAATATGATACCTAGGGATCAATTTAACCAAGGAGGTGAAAGACCTCTACAATGAGAATTACAAACCACTTCTGAAAGAAATTAAAGAAGACACAAAAAGATGGTAAGATATTCCATGCTCTTAGATTGGAAGAATTAACATTGTGAAAATGTCTATACTACCCAAAGCGATCTACAGATTCAATGTAATCCCCATTAAAATACCAATGACATTCTTCACAGAAATGGAAAAACAATTTTACCTTTCATATGGAAAGACAAAAGACCCCAAATAGCCAAAGCAATCTTGAGCAAAAAAACAAAGCCGGAGGCATAACTCTGCCTGACTTCAAATTATACTTCAAAGCTGTTGCAACCAAAACAGCATGGTACTGGTATAAAAATAGATATTCAGACTAGTGGAGTAGAATAGAGAACCCAGAAATCACTTCTCAGGCTTATAGCCATCTGATATTAGACAAAGGCAACAAAAATCTACATTGGGGAAAAGACTGCCTCTTCAACAAGTGGTGCAGGGAAAACTAGATATCCATATGCAGAAGAATGAAACTAGATATGCATCTCTCACCGTACACTAAAATTGATTCAAAATGGATTAAAGACCTAGGTGTAAGACCCAAAACTGTAAAATTACTAAGGGAAAATATAGGTGAAACACTTCAGCAGTTAGGTCAGGGCACTGGCTTTATGAACATGAGCCCCAAAGCACAAGCAGCAAAAGAAAAAATAAACAAATGGGACTATATCAAACTAAAAAGTTTCTGCACAGCAAAAGAAACAATCAACAAAGTGAAAAGACAACCTACAGAGTTGGAAAAAAATTTTGCCAACTATGCATTCGACAAAGACTAATATCCCGAATATACATAGAACTCAAGCAATTATACAGTAAAAGAATAAATGGCCCAATTAAAAAATGGGCAAAGGAGCTGAATAGACATTTTTCAAAGGAAGACATACAAGTGGCCAACAGATACATGAAAAAATGCTCAACATCACTAGTCATCACGAAAATGCAAATCCTAACCACATTGAGTTACCACCTCACCCCATTTAGACTGAGTGTAATCTAAAAGATGGTGAATAACAAATGCTGGCGAGGGTGTGTAGGGAAGGGAACACTACTGCACCATTGGTGGGACTGTAAATTAGTACAACCATTATGGAAAACAGTATGGAGGTTTCTCAAACAACTACAGAAAGATCTTCCATATGATCCAGCAATCCCTCTTCTGGGTATATATCCAGAGGAATGGAAATCATCATATTGAAGAGATATCTGCACTCCCATGTTTATCGCACCTCTGTTTACAATAGCCAAGATATTGAACTAACCTAAAAGTCCATCAATAGATGATTGGATAAGGAAACTGTGGTATATACACACTATAGGATACTACTCTGCCATAACAAGGAGTGAAATACTCCCATTTGCAACAACATGGAAGAACCTGGAGATACTTACGTTGAGTGAGCAAGCAAAGCACAGAGGGATAAATACCTCATGTGCTCCCTCACATGTGGGAGTTAAGAGAGAAAGGAAGGAAGGAAAGAAAGGCCACAGTAGTGCCATGATCCAACAGAGGGAGGGAACATTCCTAGGGCTGCAAATTGGAGTGGAGGGGAGGGAGGAGGGATAATTGGAAGGGGACAAAGGGTACAAATGTAATTTCTGGTAATGGGTATGCCCCCAGTATGAATCTGGCCCTCATATCATGGGCAGGAGGGGGACAATTAGCTTTGTATCTCATGGCTATTTGTAACAAATAAATAATAGAAATTTAAAAAAAAGAAAGAAATTAACATAAGTAAAATACTACTAAAAAGAGAGAGAAATAATACAGTGATCCCTTTCAACCTTTATTGTTTCCCTCACTGGTAACATTTTGAAAAACTGTAGTGCAATATCGCAATTGGGATATTTACATTGAAACAATCCACTGATCTGATTTGTATTTCCTCAGTTGTACTCAAATTCATTTGTGTGTGTGTGCATGTACTTACTTCTATACAATTTTATCACATGTGTAGATTTGTGTATCCACCATCACAGCCAATATGCAGTTTTATCACTGCAAGGATCCCAAATGTTGGCCTTTTATACCATCCATCTCTTCCCATTCCCCCTCTCTGGCGCCAATCCATAGCCCCTGACAATCACTAACCTGTTTTCCCTTTCTAAAATTTTGTCAATTAAAAATATCATATAAATGTAATCACACTGAGACTCACAGCAACCACGTGCCCCAAGGCACCAGTGTGACCAAGCAGGTGTGCCTCACTGCTACTCAACTCCCTCAACCCAGGTGAGTAGGCATGGACCAAAGAGGCCCAAACCTTCCATCCACAGGCACTGAGGCAGCCATGCCAAATTGGTTGTCCTGGCAGGATCCTAGCCAAACAATAGTGTCAAACCTGTGGACCATGAAATCCCTTGCCACAGTGACTAAACGTCAAAGGAAAGATACCAGAAATATGAGAAGACAAGAAAGTACACCACCAAAGGGTAATAATTCTCAAGCTCTAGATCCTATAGAACAAGAACCCATTGAAATGTCTGACAAGGAATTTCGAGTGATAATTCTAAGGAAACTAAATGAAATACAAAAAACTCAGCTAGACAACATGATGAAATGAGGAAAAGTATACAGGACCTGAAAGAAGAAATGTACAAGAAAATCAATGCCCTCAAAAAGAATGTAGACCTTGCTGAGCTGAGGAATTCATTCAATGAAATAAAAAACACAACAGAGAGTTTAACCACCAGGCTTTCAGAAGCAGAAGAGAGAACTTCTGACCTTGAAGATAGGCTGGTTGAAATAAAACAGGCAGACAAAAAAAGAAAAAGAATTAAAAACATTGAAGAAAATCAGAGAGATATCAGACAACCTTAAGTGCTCAAATATCTGAGTCATGGGTATTCCAGGAGGGGAGGAAAAAGGAGATTGCATTGAAAACATATTCAACAAAATAGTGGCAGAAAACTTCCCAGGTATAGGAAAAGACACAGATCTTAGATTCAGAAAGCTCAAAGATCCCCAAACGTATTCAACCCAAAAAGGTGTTCTCCAAGATATGTTATAGTCAAATTGGCAAAACTCAAAGACAAAGAGAGAATCTTAAAAGCTGCAAGAGAGAAGCATCAAATCACCTATAAGGGAGCCCCAATCAGGCTAACACCAGACTTTTCATCACAAACCGTAAAAGACGGAGAAGAATGGGATGATATATTCAAAATGCTAAAAGACAGAGATTGCCAGCCAAGAATACTCTACCCTGCAAGGCTATCCTACGAAATGAAGGGAAAATAGTATACTTCTCAGACAAACAAAAACTGCAGGAGTTCACTACAACACGACCACCCTTACAAGAAATTCTAAAGGGAGTACTGGGTTTGGTACCTGAAAAATAACTACCACTGCCATAGAAACCCAAGAAAAGTCAAAACCCACTAGTATAATAAAAATGGCAACATTGAAGAGAAAACAACAAAAAAAGGCTATCTACAACCCAAGGAACCAACAAATACAGAAAACACACAGTAAATCAGCAAGAAAGCAACAAAAGACACTTAAGACATCCAAACAAAAATCAATAAAATGCTAGGATTAAATCAAGACTTTTCAATAACATCTCTTAATGTAAAAGGTTTAAATTCCCCAATCAAAAGACACAGACTGGCTGACTGGATTAAAAAGGAGGACCCAACTATATGCTGCCTTCAAGAGACCCACCTCAACCATAAAGACTCACATAGACTAGGAGTGAAAGGATAGAAAAAGATTTACCATGCAGACAAATGAAAAACGAGCTGGAGTAGCTATTCTTACATCTGATAAAATAGACTTTAAACTAAAAACCATAAAAAGAGATAATGAGGGCCACTACATAATGATAAAAGGATTGATTCGTCAAGAAGACATAACAATCATAAATATTTATGCACCCAATTCAGAGCAGCCAGATTTATAAAGCAAACTCTATTAGACCTAAAGAAGGAAATAGACACTAATACCATAATAGCAGGGGAACTGAACACCCAACTATCAATATCGGACAGATCATCTAGGCAAAGAATCAGCATAGAAACACAAGATCTTAACAATACTCTAGACCAACTGGACTTGGCAGATATCTACAGAACATTCCATCCAACAACCACAGAATATTCATTCTTCTCATCAGCACATGGATCATTCTCCAGGATAGATCACATGTTAGGTCACAAATCAAGTCTCAACAAATTCAAAAAGTTGGAATTATCCCATGTATTTTTCAGACCACAATGGATTAAATTTAGAAATCAATAACAAACAAAATTCTGGGAACTATACAAACACATGGAAATTAAACAGCATTCTACTTAATGCTGTATGGGTCCAAGAAGACATCAAACAGGAAATCAAAAAATTTATTGAAACTAATGAAAACAATGATACATCATACCAAAACCTGTGGGATACTGCAAAAGCAGTACCAAAGGGGGAAACTTATTGCATTAAATGCTTACTACAGAAGAATGGAAAGATGGCAAGTGAATAACCTAATACTTCACCTTAAAGAACTAGAAAAACAAAAACAATCCAAACCCAAAGTTAGCAGATGGAAAGAAATCATTAAGATCAGAGCAGAACTTAATGAAATTGAAACACAGAAAAGAACACAAAACATCAATGAATCAAAGAGTTGGTTTTTTTAAAAGATAAATAAAATAGACAAACCATTAGCACAGCTACCTAAAAAAAGAAGAGAGAAATCCAAATAACAAAAATTAGAAATGAAAAAGGTGATATAACAACTGATACATCTGAAATACAAGGAATTATTAGAGACTACTGTAAACAACTGTATGCCAACAAATTTGAAAATCTGGATGAAATGGATAAATTTATGGACACACACAAGCTACCAAAACGGAGCCAAAAAGATGTAGAAAATCTGAACAGACCAATAAGAATAAAAGTGATTGAAGCTGTTATGAGAAGGCTCCCAACAAAGAAAAGCCCAGGACCGGAAGGATTCACAGCAGAATTGTACCAAACATTCAAAGAGGAATTGAAACCAATTCTTTAAAAACTATTCCAAAAGAGTGAAAGAGGCAAATCTCTCAAACTCATTCTATGAAGCAAACATCATCCTGATACCAAAACCAGGTAAAGATACAACTAAAAAAGAAAACTACAGGCCAATATCCTTGAAGAATATAGATGCAAAAATCCTCTCTAAAATACTACCTGACAGAATACATCAACACATATGCAAAATTATACACCATGATCAAGTGGGATTTATCTCAGGGATGAAAGGTTGGTTCAACATACGCAAGTCAATAAATGTGATACACCATATCAATAAAATCAAACACAAGGACCATATGTTCATCTCTATAGATGCTGAAAGCATTTGATAAAATTCAACACTCATTCATGATAAAGACTCTCTATAAGTTAGGTACAGATGGAAAATATCTCAACATATTTTAAGCTATATATGATAAACCCACCAGCAATATCATATTGAATGGGGAAAAGCTGAAAGCTTTTCCTTTAAGAACAGGAAGTAGACAAGGACACCTACTCTCCCCACTCCTATTCAACATAGTATTGGAAGTACTAGCCAGAGAAATCAGAGAAGAGAAGGAAATAAAGGGCATCTAGACTGGAAAAGATGAAGTCAGACTGTCCCTCTTTGCAGATGACATGATCCTATAAATTGAACAGCCTAAAGCCTGTACAAAAAAACTCTTGGAGTTGATAAATGATTTCAGCAAAGTAGCAGGATACAAAATAAATACACAAAAATCAGCAGCATTTCTATTCTCCAATAGTGAGCATGCAGAAAGAGAAATCAAGAAAGCTTGCCCATTTACAATAGCCACCAAAAAAATAAAATACTTAGGAATTGAGTTAACCAAGGATGTGAAAAATCTGTATAATGAGAACTACAAACCACTTCTGAGAGAAATTAAAGAGGACACAAGAAGATGAGAAGATATCCCATGCTCTTGGATTGGAAGAATCAACATTGTGAAAATGTCCATATTACCCAAAGTGATAGACAAATTCAATGCAATCCCCATCAAAATTCCAATGACATTTTTCTCAGAGATGGAAAAAACTATCCAGACATTTATATGGAATAACAAAAGACCACGCATAGCCAAAGCAATGCTGAGCAAAAAAAATAAAGCTGGAGGCATAACACTACCTGACTTTAAACTATACCACAAAGCTATAATAACCAAAACAGCATGGTATTGCTATAAAAACAGACACACTGATCAATGAAATAGAGAATGCAGCAATCAACCCCCAAACCTACAGTCATCTGATCTTTGACAAAGGCACCAAGCCTATACACTAGGGAAGAGACTGCCTCTTCACCAAATGGTGCTGGGATAACTGGATATCAATATGCAGCAGAATGAAACTAGACTTGTACCTCTCACCATATATGAAAATCAACTCAAAATGGATTAAAGAATTAAATATACACACTGAAACAATAGAACTTCTCAAAGAAAACATAGGAGAAACACTTCAGGAAGTAGGACTGGACACAGACTTCATGAATCCGACCCCAAAAGCATGGGCAACCAAAGGAAAAATAAACAAATGGGAGTATATCAAATTAAAAAGCTTATGCCCAGCAAAAGAATCAATTAACAGAATTAAAAGACAACCAACATTTTCCGAAAAATGGCGGCGGGTCTGGAGCGACCGCGTCAGGAAACAGCGCGATCCTGAGAGCTGTG
>NW_007735512.1:46678-60220 GCF_000696425.1 Galeopterus variegatus | reverse complement strand
ATCACATGTTCTCACTTATTTGTGGGAGCTAAAAATAAATAAATACACAAACAACCTGGGGAGGGGAAGGGAAGAAGACACAATTACAATTCCCTGAAGTCGATTCAACAAGCAAACAGAAAGGAGATTGTTGGGAGGGAGGGGAGAGCAGGAGGAGGGAAGGAGGTTTTGATAATGGGCCACAATAATCAACCACATTGTATATTGACAAAATAAAATAGAATTAAAGAAAAGATAGTAGGTAAGGATGTTAACTAGCTTAGATATTGTTAAATTGAAAAATTATGTTAAAATATATATTTAAAATTCTGTAATAACCACTAAAAGAATATAAATGCATTGTAAAACTTCCAAATTAATAAAAAGAATTAGAAAAAAATGAAATAAGAGAAAACTCAATCAAAAGAAGAGAAAGAGCTGAGAGAAAGAAACAGAATAAAGATTCCTGATTCTGTGTCTGGGGTAGGAAACGCACATGATAAAAGCTTTCATTTAAAACGTAAAAGACAAACCAATAAAGTTTTAAGAAGAATATTCTTGATCCTAGAAAATGTTTACTGTACATATAACTGATGCAAGACTAGAATCCAGTAGAAATCAGTAAGTCAGACAACCCCAGAGAACAATGAACGAAAGACTTGAACAGGAAATAATAAAAGATGATATCAAGAGGTTGATAAAGACATGAAAAGGTGCTCAACCTCATCAATTTTTAAGAAATTCAAGTTAATTCCAAAATGATGTATAATTGGCATTCTGTATTCAAGCGTTTCACATCCACAGATTCAAGCAATTGCAAATTGAAAATATTCATGGGAAAAAAACCCCCAAAATAACAATGCAACAACAGAAGATAACACAAATAAAAAACAATACAGTATAACAACTATTTACATAGCACTTACATTTTATTAGGTATTATAAGCAATCTAGAATGATTTAAATTATGTGGGAGAATGTGCGTAGGTTATATGCAAATACTACATCATTTTATATAATGAACTTGAGAATCCTCAAATTTTGGTATTTGTGGGGGTCCTGGAAAAAATCCCCCATGAATACCAAAGGATGACTTTACTTCTACACTCCCCAGGATGGTAAAAACTAAAAGATCCTGACAATACTACATAGGACATACATGTGGAACAATAGAAACCCTCAACTACCAATGGCAAGGTTGTGAATTGGTATAAATTCTTTGGGAAATAATTTGTCATCAGCTGGAGAAGTTGAAGATACACATATCCTATGACCCAGGTTTTCCAATCCTAGGCATATAACCTATAGGAATACCTGCCCATGTGCTCCTGCAAACACATACAAGGTTTTCATGGCAATTTTGTTTTTAATAGTTGCAAATTGTAAACGACCCAGATAGTAGAATAGAGGTATTGTAGATAGTCATACAATAGATGATAAAGCAAAGAAAATTAATGAAATACAGCTATACTATACTCATAAATATAATGTTGAGCATAAAAAGCTGGGCACGAAAGAATACATTCCAAGTTACTCCAATTATATAGAACAGAAGCAGACAAAAACAAAAATATATAATTTTGTTACTACATACTGAGATTTTGAAAATACGGAAAAAAATGCAAGAAAGTTATTATCATTAACTACCTTCAGGAGGATAGGAAGGGGTTGTGATTAGGAAAGAATAAGCAATGAACTTCTAGAAGGTTGGAAATCTTCTTTTACTCGACCTCAGTGATAGTTGAGTGGTTACTTCTTCATAATATGTTGTTAGACTGAACATTAATGTTTAATGCATATTTTAATTTTATTTTTCACTATACATATTTTTACAAAAATGAGAGGTAGCTCTTCCTCTTTTTCTCTTCTTCTCTTCATTAACTGAGCTAGTCAGTCCTAAAGCCATTAGATACAGTAGAGGAAGGTAGGCATCTGCCCCTAGGGGAAGGGAGCTATGGTGGCCCAAGTGTGGGTGTCAGAGCTGGAACAGGTCAAGGAGGGCATCTCTGTAGGAGAGCTGCTGGCACAGGGTGTTGGAGCCAGAATTAGATGAGAAGAATGCCCAGTGAAGGGGTGGGAATCAGCACGACATGGAAAGTCAGCCTAAGCAGGGTTAGAAAAGCATCCACCTGTGGCTGGGGAGCAGCCTGGCACAGGAGAGCCAGAGTAGGTGAGGAGGGTGTCCACATGGGGGAGCAGCTGGGCTGGAGCAGATGAGAAGCTGTCCCTGTAGAGAGGAGGCCTGATGTGGACTGTCAGAACTGAAGGAGGGTGAGGAGGGTGTTCATGGGGGTGAGATGGGAGGACAAGACCCAATGCAAGGTAACATAACCTGAGCAGGTGAGAAGGGTGTCTGAATGGGGTGGCCAGGCGTGGAGGGTCAGAGCCCAAGGAAATTGAGGAAGACGTCTATAGGTTAGAGTGGTCTGCCATGGGAAGTTGGGGGTCAAGCACAATGAGGAGGGGCTCCCCAGAACAGGGCTGTCTGATGTGGGGAATCAGAAACTAACTAAGGTAAAGAGGGCATCGATACATAGGAGCAGCCTGATGTGGCTTTGTGGAGCCCAAGTAGAGTCGATTGGGCATCTACAGTGTGAGTAGCCCATTGTATGGTTGTCCTAAGTAGGGTAAAGCTTGATATCTTCTAAAAATTAAAATAGGAGTCATAATGATAAGTTGTATTATTATTCACAATTATTCATTTGATTTTTCCTTCAAGAGGATTACATCCCTGCTATTGCTTTGCAACTCACAGAACCACAGGAAGGAATACACATCCCTGCCTCGTTGACTTTGGGCTAGGCTGTGAGCTGTACTTTGGCCAATGGAATATGAGCAGATGTAATGCACGCATTTTGAGTTTTGCATCGTGAGTTTCTGCCAGCTCCTTTGCTCTTCCCTTCTTCTATGAGAAGGAGCTTGATCCACTTAGAGGCTGCTCCATCAGTCTGGGTCCCATAGCCTGGAGTAGAGACCCCACCTGGAACAAACTATCAGACAACTTGCAACCTAGATGCATCCTGAACAAGAAAAAACTTTTGTTGCGGCAAGCCAGAGAGAGCTTAAAGTTACTTGTACTCCAAATGAAAACAAAGCCAATAATACAGTTGATTCTCATTATTCACGGTAGTTATGTTCTGTAAAGTCACTGTGGAACATGGAATTGGCAAATAGTGAGACATTGCTCCTAGAGGAAACACAGGGTTAGTCTTCCTGTCAGCCTCTGGCTACAACATTTTCATCATCTAATAGATAATAACCTTGTTTCATGTGTACTTTTATGTAAAGACACCCTATTTAATATGCATATTGTTATTTCATTAACATTAAAACATAACCAACAGCTCTAGAACTTGTGCCTGAACAAAGCTTACCTAACACAAGCATTTTCTTTATAAGGCACATCACAGCCTTTTTGCACTTAAGAAACACTAGACAGCACTTCAGCGCAACTCTTGGTGGCCATTTTAAACAGTGAAATTACTAAGAAAAGCACAAAACTGTGAAAAACATGGCACTAAGTAAACTGCAAAAAGGACACTTGTTTAGTAGGGAAGCTGGAACAAAAAGGCAGAGCATCTCCTTGTTGGACTTTATCTGGGAATGTGCACGTTGGGCAACTCGAGTTTTTTGGCACTCTGCGCATGTCCCTGAGTGACTGAAAAGTGTTGCAAGTACTGATTCTAGCTAGGGTAACAAATTTTACCAAGTAGGCAAATTTGCAAGTACAGAATCTACCAATTATGAGGGTAGACTGTAGAAAACTCATAATAAGACTGTAGAAACAAACCCAAATATGTCATTAATGTCCATAAATGCCAATTAATAGGTAAATATTGCCAAACTGGATTTTTCTAAAATGTAGATTTACATTATCTGAAACATAAAACATAAGTACATGGTATGGTTGAAAGCAAACGGATGGATGAAAAGACTAGATAAATGCAAACAAAAAGGAAAAAGGTATAGTTACATTAATATCAGGCAATAAAAAACTCTAAGATAAGGATTTATTTTAGGGATAGACACTAGATAATGGTAAAAGATTTAATTCACTAGGAATGCATGTGTATCTACCTAAATCGAAACAAAAAGGAAAAAGGTATAGTTACATTAATATCAGGCAATAAAAAACTCTAAGATAAGGGTTTATTTTAGGGATAGACACTAGATAATGGTAAAAGATTTAATTCACTAGGAATGCATGTGTATCTACCTAAATCAATAAAATCAAGATAAAGCAAACATCGATGTAATTACAAGCACAAACTGTGAAATCTGTGGCCATGTTGAGAGCTCTTGACACACCTTTCTCAATTACTGATAGGTCAAAAAGACAAAAAAATAGAAATATTTAAAATATTTGAACTACAGACGATGGAGATATATATATATATATATATATATATATATATATATATGGAGGACTCTGTACTCAGCATTTAGAGACTACCCTTTCTCAGTATCACAATGTAGATAGTTGAGTAGAAGGTAATGTCTTTGGAGGAGGCTTACGTACTTACACACTCTGCTTGAGCTTAGGGCAAGGTGTATTAAAGAGACCCATGAAGCTAGTTGTTCTCAAGTTCTCCTGCCCAGTGACGGAGGCTGAAGGCGCATTTCTGGTTGAGTAGCCATGCAGCAGAACATGCCATTCAATGGAGATGAGAAGGGGTGTGAGCAAGAAGCTCTCAACCATGGAAACCAGGCTTGGGGGTGAGTATGTGCCCAGTGGGGGAGCAAAAGGGGGTAGTGGGATACAGCAGAGTCATAGTGGGGCTTTAACCGTAGTACCAAAAGGTTGTAACCTAGAAATTCATACTGCTCCAGCTACTGGCTTCCTGTAGACCTTTTCATTGCAAATTGCTCCTCAGTTTACTGCAAAGAGCAGCCTCTGCCATTAGGGGAAGCTGGGCAAAAAGGTAGGTTCTGGGTAGTATGGATGTTTTAACAATATTTATTCTTCCAATCTGTGAACATGGGATTTTTTAAAATTTTTATTTGTGTCTTCAATTTTTTCATCAATGTTTTATAATTTTCATTGTACAGATCTTTTGCCCCCTTCATTGAATTTATTCTTAAGTATTTTACTTTTTTATGATGTTGTAAATGGGATTTTTTTTCGTTTATTTTTCAGATAGTTTGTTGTTAGTGTATAGAAATACTACAGATTTTTGCATGTTAATATTGCATCCTGCAACTTTACTGAATTTATCAGTTCTAACAGGTGTGTGTGTGTGTGTGTGTGTGTGTGTGTGTGTGTGTGTGTGTGTGTGTAGTTTTTAAGGTTTTCTATTTATAGGATTATGTCATCAGCAAACAGAGACAGATTTTACTTCTTCCTTTCCTATTTGGATGACTTTTATTTCTTCTTCTTACCTAATTGCTCTGGGTAGAACTTCCAGTACTATGTTGAATAAAAGTGGTGAGAGTGGGTGTTCATGTCTTGTTCCTAACCTTAAAGGAAAAACTTTCAACTTGTCACCATTAAGTATGATAGCTGAGGGATCATCATATATGGCCTTTATTGCGTTGAGGTACATTCCTTCTATACCTAATTTGTTAGAGGTTTTATCATGAAAATATGTTGAATTTTGTCAAATGTGTTTTCTGCATTTATTACGATGATTATATGACTTACACCCTTTATTCTGTTAATATGGCATATCACATTTATTGATTCGCATATGTAGAATCATCCTTGTAGCCCAGGGATAAATTTCACTTGACCGTGGTGAATGTTTCTTTCAATATGCTGTTAATTTGATTTGCTAGTATTTTGTTGAGGATTTTCGCATCTGTATTCATCAGGGATATTGGCCTGTAATTTTTCTCTTTGTAGTGTCTTTGCCTGACTTTGGCATCATGGTAATGCTGGCCTTGTAAAATTAGTTTGGAAATATTCTCTCCACTTCAATTTTCTGAAAGAGTTTGAGATGAATTGTCATTAGTTCATCTTTAAATGTTTGGTAGAATTCAGTCATGAAGCCTTCAGGTCCTGGGCTTTTCTTTGATGGGAGAATTTTAAGTACTGATTCAATCTCCTACTCATTACTGGTCTATTCAACTTTTCTATTTCTTCATGATTCAGTCCTGGTACGTTATATGCTTCTATGAATTTATCAATTTCTTCTAGGTTATCCAGTTTGTTAGTGCATAATTGCTCACAATCACTATCAAAATTCCAATGACACTTTTCACAGAAATAGAAAAAGTAATCCTAAAATTTATATGAAACCACAAAAGACCCCAAATAGCCAAAACAATTTTGAACAAAAAGAACAAAGCTGGAGGCATCATGTCACCTGATTTCAAAATACACTGCAAAGCTATAGTAACCAAAGCAACACAGTACTGGAATAAGAACAGACAAATTGACCAATGGAACAGGATAGAGAGCCCAGAAATAAACCCACATATTTATGGTCAATTGATTTTCAATAAAGGTACCAAGAACACACAATGGGAACAGTCTCGTGAACAAATGGTGCTGGAAAAAGTGGATATCCACATTCAGAAAAATTAAATTGGACCCTTATCTCACACCATACACAAAAATCAACTCAAGATGGACTAAAGATCTAACTATAATGGCTGAAACTAAAATTACCAGAATAAAACATAGGAGAAAGCTCCATAACATTGGTCTGGGCAATGATTTTTTGGATATGACCCTAAAAGCACAATCAACAAAAGCAAAAATAGACAGATGGGATTGCATCAAAATAAAAAGCTCCTGCACAACAAAGGAGACAATCAACAGAGTGGAGAAACAACCCACAGAGTTGTAGAATAGATTTACAAACCATACATCTGATAAGGGGCTAATATCAACAATATATAAGGAACCCAAGCAACTCAATAGCAAGAAAATGAATAATCCAATTAAAAAATGGATAATGAACTTGAATAGACATTTCTCAAAAGAAGTCATACAAATGGCCAACAGGTTTATGAGAAATGCTCAACATCACTCGTCATCTGGGAAATGCAAATTAAAATCACAATGGGATATCACCTCACACCTGTTGGAATGGCTATTATCAAAAAGAAAAAAGATAACAGTGTTGGTGAGAATGTGGAGAAAGGGGAACACTTGCATACTGTTGGTGGGAATGTAAATTAGTACAGCTATTATGGAAAACATTGAGTTTCCTCAAAAAACTAAAAATAGAATTACCATATGATCCAGCAATCCCACATCTGGATATGTATCCAAAAGAAAGAAAATCAGTATATCAAAGAGATATCTGCACTCCTATGGTTATCGCAGCATAATACACAATAGTCAAAATATGGAACCAACCTAAGTGTCCATCAACAGATGTGTGAATAAAAATGTGATATAAATACACAATGGAAAACTATTCAGACTTTAAAAAGAAGGAAATTCTGTTATTTGCAACAACATGGATTAAAAACATTATGCTAAGAGGAATAAGCTAGGCACAAAAAGATGAATACTGTATGATTTTACTTACATGTGAAATTTAAAAAGATCAGACTTGTAGAAGTGGGAATAGAATGGTGGTGGTTGTCAAGGCTGGGAAGGGCAGATGGGGAAGTGGGAGATGGTCGTAAAGGATACAAAGTTTTAGTTAGACAGTAGGAATAATTTTTTGAGATCCATTGTACAGCACGGTGACTACAGTTAATAATCATGTATTGTATGTTTCAGAATTTCTAAAAGAATAGATTTTAAATGTTCTCATTACAAAAAAAAGATAAATATATGAGATGATGGGTGTGTTAATTAGCTTGATATAATCATTCTACAATGTATACATATATCAAAACATCATGCTGTACCGCATAATATATATTATTTGTCAATTAAAAATAAAAAATTTAAAAACTGCTATAAAAGCAGTAATGAAAGAAGCAATGTCTCAAATAAGAAAACCAAAAGTAAATGACGGTAAATGAGAAATGAATGAAATTGAACAATGATTCAATCCAAGTTAGAAAAAGAAAGGCAAACAAAATCTAATGAAAACAAAATAAATAATGGTAAGCAAAAAATTAACAATTAAAAGACAATAAGCTATGGAATTTGTCAATAAATTTTTTAAAAGGTAGATTAATGATGGGGTTCTGGGAAACTCCTGACCAGCCAGGGGTAGGAACCCAGGAGCCCACAGGGTTTGGAAATTGTCCTAGGGGAAGTTGGGAAATAGGAAAACCTCCCCACCAACATTCCAAGTGACTTAGATTCTTAGAGTGCCAGAAATGTAGGGTGATTATTTTCTTTTTTCTTTTTCTTTCTCTCTTTATTATTTTCTTTTCAGATTTGATTTCTAAACTGCTATTTTAAGTAAAATTTGTGTAAGAGTCACCCACACACATACAGTAAGGAACATGTATGGGTATCTCTGAAACTCATAACACAAAGTATGCTATCAGGTGTAGAAAACATTGAAATACAGAAATCATGACTTCTTGGTGGGCAGTCCATAAAGAAATAATATCCATTTGTCAAAAATTGTGAAGGTCTTTTTCCCCACCAGAGTTAATCATGAGTCCCATCACTGTTAGCTCTCTTTTGTAATGTGTTGGACACTTTGATGTAATTTTTTAAAACTGCTACATCTGCTGTACCTGACTTTTTTTATTGAAGCATAATTGATGATACATATTTTTAGGCTACAGTGTTGACTACTATCACCTGTGTACCACATGTGATGATCAAATCAATATTATTAGCATATTCACTATTACAAATCGTAATTATTCTTTGTGTCCCTTACCTAATATCTTCCCAACCCCTCTCTAACTCTTTCCCCCCACCGCACGCCTGCCCCTTGTAGTAACCACAGTTCTGTTCTGTCCTTTTGAAAATTCAGCATATTATTGTGGTCTGTCCCTCCCTCCCTCCCTTTCTCTCTCTCTCTGTCTGTCTCTGTCTCTCTCTCTCCCCCCTTCGTCTTTCTTCCTTCTTCTTTAGCACCCACTTATGAGTGTGGACATGCAGTATTTCTCTTTCTCTGCCTTTCTCTGCCTGGCTCATTTCACTTAACATAGTTTTCTTCAAGCTCATCTGCATTGCTGCTAATGGCAGAATTTCACTTGTTTTTATGGATGAGTAGTATTCCATTGTGTATATATTTCACATTTTCCTTATCCAGTCATTCATCAATGGACATTTAGGTTGGTTCCATATCTTGACTACTGTAAATAGAGCTGTGATGAAAATGGGAGTGCAGGTATCCCTTTGACATGATGCTTTCCATTCCTCTGGGTATATACCCAGAAGTGGGATTGCTGGACTGTATGGTAGTTCTCTCTGTGGTTGTTTGAGAAAACTTCATAATGTTTTCTGAAAAGGCTGTACTAATTTACAGTCTCACCAGCAGTGTAGAAGAGTTCCCCTTTCTCTGCATCCTTGCTGACATTTATTATTCTTAGTCTTTTTAATAATGGCCAGTCTAACTGGGATGAGATGGTATCTCATTGTGGCTTTGATTTGCATTTCCCTGATGATTAGTGATGTTAAGTATTTTTTCATGTATCTGTTAGCCATTTGTATGTCTTCCTTTGAAAAATGTCTACTCAGCTATTTTGCCATTTTTTAATTGGATTATTTGGGTTTTTTTACTGTCAAGCTGTTTGAGTTCCTTTTACATTCTGGATATTAATCCCTTGTTGGATGCATAGTTTGCAAATATTTTCTCCCATCTGTAGGTTGTCTTTCTGCTCTGTTGATCATTTCCTTTGCTGTGCAGAAGCTTTTTAGTTTGGTACAAACCTATTTGTTTATTTTTTATTTTGTTGCTTGTGCTTTTGGGACCTTATTTTAAAGTCTTTGCCCAGTCCTATATCCTGAAGTGTTTTCCTCATTTTTTTTTTTTTTTAGGATTTTTATGGTTTTGGGTCTTATACTTAAGACTTTAATCCATTTGGAGTAGATTTTGGTATATGGTGAGAGGTACAGGTCTAGTTTTATTCTTCTGCATATGAATGTCCAGTTTTCCCAAAACCATTTATTGAAGAGGCAGTCTTTTCCCCAGAGTATGTTCTTGTTGTGTTTGTCAAAGACCAGCTGGCTGTAAGTATCTGAGTTGATTTCCCGGTTCTCTATTCTGTTCCACTGGTCTGAGTGTCTGTTTTTATGCCACTACCATGCTGTTTTGGTTACAATAGATTTGTAGTATAATTTGAAGTCAGGTAGTGTTATGCCTCTGGCTTTATTTATTTATTTATTTATTTGTTCAGGATTGCTTCAGCTATTCAAAGTCTTTTGTTGTTCCATATAAATGTTAGGATTGTTTTTTTCTATTTCTGTGAAGAATGTTATTGGTATTCATCTCTTAAAATATTATGCAATATCACCACTACCCAGCTATTAGAATGACTAAAAGAAAAACATTTACAATACCAAGTGCTAGCAAATAGGAGCAAGTGGAATTCTCCTACACTATTAATGAAAATGCAAAATGGTACAGCCACTTTGGAAAACAGCTTGACAGTTGCTTATAAACATACACTTGTCATACAACCCAGCAATCCCTCTCCCTGGTATGTATTTAAGAGAAATGAAAACTTATGTTCGTACAAAAACCTGTATGCAAATGCTTTATTCATAATCACCCCAAACTGGAAACAACCCAAACGTCCATCAATTTGTGAATGGATGAACAACCTGTTATACATACATACAATGGACTATGCTCAGCAATAAAAAGAGCAAAATATATAGAACGTGAATAAATCTTAAATTCATTATGTGAACATGTTGTAAACAGTAATTTTTTAAAACTGCTACATAACTTTTTAAAAAGTATCCAGTGATGATGAAATACCAGACAAATTTGATACTCACAATCCTCCATTAAAAAAATATGAAAATCAATCCTTCATCAGTTGGAAATTTTAAAGCATTTCTCCTTTCCTTGAACTCATATTTCCATTCCTCTTACCCCACAGACTTTTAGTGTAAAGGGATATATAATCTTATGCTTAAAAATCTTTTATTCACGCCCTTTTCATAATGCTACATGATAAAAACATGTGCATAAATTTATGTTTAATTTTTTAATTTACCGTAACCACAAGACTCTAGGAATAAAATTTTTTCTTGTGGGTTGATTTTTCATTCCACTTCTTATTTAGATGATACAATAATAATTAATATGTAAATAAATACACTGTGATTATTGATAAATGAAATTTAAGTGATTAACAAAATTGTTCAGGTAATGCATCTCTTAGTGATATGTAAGTGCATGGAGACAATAGGAGTTTTGTTTTAGGTATATCACTTGGTTCTCTGAACTTCTAATAAGTTGTCAAAAATACATGATACTCCATAATCAAAAAAAATTTTTTTTTCCTTTTTGTCTTTTTTACTGACCGGTAATGGGATCGCAACCCTCGGTGTCGCGCCTGCACCGGGGACCGGCAACAGGATCGCAACCCTCGGAGTTGCGCCCGCACCGCGCTCAGCCAGTGAGCGGGAACCAGTCTCCACGTGGGATCCGAACCCTCAGCGGGAGTGCCGCCATGCTCCCAAGCAGTCAGCCAGTGAGCGGGAACCAGTCTCCACGTGGGATCCGAACCCTCGGCGGGAGTGCCGCCATGCTCCCAAGCAGCGCACTCTCCAGTGCGCCACTGGGCCGGCCCCAAAAATTATTTTTTAAAAAAACTTAAATATTAATCGACAACTTGATTAAACCCTCTTTAAATTTCTATAAATGCATAGAATAGGAAACTTGATAACATGCAGAAAGATTTGTTTCCTAGTAGTTAGGACACTAATCACAAATTACAAGTGATTTTCTTAATTTCTGGAAAGTTTACCAAAAATGCTTTTCCGGCATTTACCAAATGATTAGTAACATATGAATTATACATGTTACTCTTTTACTTAGGCACTTTACTTAATCAAATATGCTGTGTTGAAAAGTTTGAATACTGTTAACTTTGATAGATGTTTGATAATATAGTTTTTACAAAATGCTTTTATCTTATTGCATACTTTAGATATATTTTTTAAAACTTTGATGCCATAGATTTAACTGAGTGGCAAAGTCAGTCCTCAATCAGTGAAATCACACTCACTTTCTCCCACAAAAGACTGACTTAATTTTTCAATTCAAATAAATGTTTTAATATATATCCCTGTAGCAACTACCACATTTCTAAGTTCTAATTCTAGGCTAGAGAGCTAATGGCAGAGAGATTTACTATGAGTTTGTTACCTGAATGAAAAAAGATACTGACCTCTTAGCATTTATTTTTTTCCCCTTTTATGAAGAAAATGCATATATTTTATTAATATTGTTAGAACACTACACTTATGCATAGGTTCTCTCTGAAAGGATCACCAAAATAATAATAATAATAATAATAATAATAATAAGGTAACAGCAGTTGTGATCTCCAAGAGGAAGAATACAGGATTAAGAAACAAATGACAAGGAGACTTTTTATTGAATATAATTTTAAAGTGTTTTACCACATGCAGAAATTCTAATGATTAAAAGTTCTAATTATAATTTTCTTCTTTATATTTTTTAATTGACACATAATAGTTTTACATATATATGGGGTACAATGTGTTATTTCAATACATGTACACAGTATGCAATGATCAAATCAAGGTAATTAGCATATCCACCACCTCAAACATTTCTCATTTCTTTTTGCTGGACACATTCAAAATTCTCTCCTCTAGCTATTTGTTATTTTTTCTCTGCCACCTATTTGATATTGTACAATAAATTGTTAGCTACAGTCAACCTATAGAGCTATAGACACTAGTACTTATTCCTCCTATATAGCTGTAATTTTGTATCTGTTGACCAACCTTTCCCTACGCCTTACTCCTTCCACCCTTCCCAGCCGCTAGTAACCACTATTCTACTTTCCACTTTTTTAAAGAAAATGTAATTTTATTAATATTAGTTTTTACATTCTAGGATGTTGTTGCAGAGCACCTGGGAGGAAGGGGGAGAGGGGAAAGGGGAAGGAAATGGGATGGGAAAAGGAGGAAGGAGGAGGGGCAGGATTGAATACTGTGGCACTCCCTTCATTCCCACAGGAGGGACCGGGAGGCTTCCAGTGGTGGCTTGGTCATTGCTGGGCTGGGTACAGGTGTCAGGGGATGTGGCAAAAGCCCTCACCCCCCCCACCATCCCAGCTTGGGAACTTGGGGCTCTTCTTGCTGCAGCTTGGTATTCATCAACGGGCTGGCTGCACATGTTGGGGGATGTGGCTGAGGCCCTTGGACCCCCACCACCTCGGGTCAGCAGAGCCCAGAGCACTTCCTGTGGCAGCTCCTACTTTCCACTTTTTTTAAGAAAATGTAATTTTATTAATATTAGTTTTTACATTCTAGGATGTTGTTGCAGAGCACCTGGGAGGAAGGGGGAGAGGGGAAAGGGGAAGGAAATGGGATGGGAAAAGGAGGAAGGAGGAGGGGCAGGATTGAATACTGTGGCACTCCCTTCATTCCCACAGGAGGGACCGGGAGGCTTCCAGTGGTGGCTTGGTCATTGCTGGGCTGGGTACAGGTGTCAGGGGATGTGGCAAAAGCCCTCACCCCCCACCATCCCAGCTTGGGAA
>NW_007735512.1:27848-46668 GCF_000696425.1 Galeopterus variegatus | reverse complement strand
TTCCCAAGCTGGGATGGTGGGGGGTGAGGGCTTTTGCCACATCCCCTGACACCTGTACCCAGCCCAGCAATGACCAAGCCACCACTGGAAGCCTCCCGGTCCCTCCTGTGGGAATGAAGGGAGTGCCACAGTATTCAATCCTGCCCCTCCTCCTTCCTCCTTTTCCCATCCCATTTCCTTCCCCTTTCCCCTCTCCCCCTTCCTCCCAGGTGCTCTGCAACAACATCCTAGAATGTAAAAACTAATATTAATAAAATTACATTTTCTTAAAAAAAGTGGAAAGTAGGAGCTGCCACAGGAAGTGCTCTGGGCTCTGCTGACCCGAGGTGGTGGGGGTCCAAGGGCCTCAGCCACATCCCCCAACATGTGCAGCCAGCCCGTTGATGAATACCAAGCTGCAGCAAGAAGAGCCCCAAGTTCCCAAGCTGGGATGGTGGGGGGGGTGAGGGCTTTTGCCACATCCCCTGACACCTGTACCCAGCCCAGCAATGACCAAGCCACCACTGGAAGCCTCCCGGTCCCTCCTGTGGGAATGAAGGGAGTGCCACAGTATTCAATCCTGCCCCTCCTCCTTCCTCCTTTTCCCATCCCATTTCCTTCCCCTTTCCCCTCTCCCCCTTCCTCCCAGGTGCTCTGCAACAACATCCTAGAATGTAAAAACTAATATTAATAAAATTACATTTTCTTAAAAAAAGTGGAAAGTAGAATAGTGGTTACTAGCGGCTGGGAAGGGTGGAAGGAGTAAGGCATAGGGAAAGGTTGGTCAACAGATACAAAATTACAGCTATATAGGAGGAATAAGTACTAGTGTCTATAGCTCTATAGGTTGGCAAAGCCATAGTAACCAAAACAGCACAGTACTGGCATAAAAACAGATACGTGGACCAATGGAACAGAATAGAGAACCCAGAAATCAATCCACATACTTAACAGCCAAGTTATCTTCAATAAAAATACCAAGAACATACATTGGAAAAAAGACAGCCTCTTCTAGAAATGGTGCTGGGGAGACTGGACATCTATGTGCAGAATAATGAAACTAGACCCTTGCCATATACCAAAATCAACTCAAAATGCATTAAAAACTAAATATAAGACCTAAAACTATAAAATTCCTAGAAGAAAACAGAGGGGAAACACTGTAGAATGTAGGATTTGGCAAAGACTTTATGAATAAGGTCTTAAAAACACAGGCAACAAAAGAAAAAATAAACGGGATTGTATCAAAAAGTTTTTGTTTGTGCAAAGGAAACAATCAACAGAGTGGAAAGGCAACCTACAGATGGGAGAAAATATTTGCAAACTATGCATGCGACAAGGGATTAATATCCAGAATATAAAAGGAATTCAAACAACTTGACAGTAAAAAAACCAAATAATCCAATTAAAAAATGGGCAAAGTAGCTGATCCAAATTTTTCAAAGCGAGACATACAAATAGCTAACAGATACACGAAAAAACGCTCAACATTACTAATCATCTGGGAAATGCAAATCAAAACCACACTGAGATATTGTACCATCTTAGTTGGACTAGCTATTATCAAAAAGACAGAGAATAACAAATGCTGATGAGGATGCGGAAAAAGTTAGTGCAGCCATTATGGTAAACAGTATGGAGGTTTCTCAAACAACTACAGATAGAACCGCTATACAATCCAGCAATCCCACTTCTGGGTATATACCCAAAGGAATGGAAATCGTCATATCAAAGAAATACCCACACTGCCATGTTTATCACAGCTGTATTTACAATACTCAAGATTTGGAACCAACCTAAATGTCCATTGACAGATGACTGGATACAGAAAATGAGGTGTATTTATATGATGGTATCTACTCAGCCATAAAAAATGAATGAAATCCTGCCATTAGCAGCAACGTGGATGAGCTTGGAGAAAATTATGTTAAGTGAAATAAATCAAGCACGGAAAGTGAAATACCCCATATTCTCATGCATAAGTAGGAGCTAAAAAATAAACAAATAAATAAGAAAGAGAGATACAACAATCACAATAATACAGTGAACTTTTAAAAGGAGAGAACAGAACTGTGGTCACTAGAGGTGGGAAACAAGGAGTGGGAGCGGGGTTAGTGAGAAACTGGTGAAGGGTCACAAAGAATGATTACATTTTGCAGTGATGCAAATACTAATTATCCTGATTTGGTCATCACATAAGTATACTTGATATTCAGCTCTGTACCCAACAAATATGTATAATTGATTACATTTCAATATTTTAAAAAGTAGTAGTTTTTGGTTTTGTTTTTGTTTAAAGAAGGATTTTATGGAAGAGAGATTGAAAAGGAGACCTTCACGCTGCAGGCTCACTCTGAGGTAGATCAACGTCAGGAAAAAGTAAATGAGGAATGTAAGAATCAGGATATAATGTCCTTAAATTCCTCTTTGCCTGTGTAACTCCTGGAAAATCTTCCTATGTCCTGGGAGGTGTGGGTACCCCAGCATGAACAGGACTTATCTAGTCAAATACATTTATTTCTCAAATAGGTATACTGAGGTGAAAGTAGCCCAAGTTGACATAGTGAGTTGATGGTGGAACCTGGACTTAATCAAAGTCTCTTTTATTTCCAGTTTATTATTACTACAGCATCTTTGTACCTATGGGTTCCATGTCTGCCCTAGTTCTTCAGGACCCCCACTGTGAAACCTCCCCAATTATTTTTGTTTGTTTCTCAAAAGACTCATGTTTTATAGGTTCTTGCCCAAACAAAGCCCCCTCTGGGGCTTTCTACTAACTAGCTACAAGCTACTATGAATTCATTCTGTGTTAAAGTTGCCAGATTTAGCAAATGAAAATACAGGATGACCAGTTAAATTTGAATGTCAGATAAACAACAAATGATTTTTTAGTATAACTACGTTCCTTATATTGCATGGGATATACTTATACTAAAAATAACTGGACATCTTCTATTGTATTTGGCAATCCTATTAATCTGTGTTCCTCCCCATCCCAGGAGATCTGCTTTCTACTAACCGACAGGCTAATATGATCAAATAATTCTCAAGACTGGGTTAATATATGTCACTAAGTCAAAGGGTGAAATTTCAAACCAAAAGGGTGACGTGATCATAAGAACTTAAGGTACCATAGGGCCTTTGCTAATCTTTTAGGGGAACCAAAGTAATTATATACATTCTCTGACCAGAAAACTTAAAAGCTTAAAAAGGTAATATGTACCATTTTTTGGCATTCACTATATTATTGTTATTTGCTTATTCACTGAAATATATTAAGCAATAACTATATGAAAGTTCTCATGCTATACAGAAACAGTTCAATTAATTCTGATGTCCATGAAGTAGTGTTATTATTATTTCCTTTATGAAAAACTAGGTCTCACTGAAGTTAAGTGACTGAGTCAAGACCACACAGCTGGTAAGTGGTAGATCCAGGATGTGAAGTCAGGTCTAACTTCAAATGCTAAGTTTTCTACCACTCCATAACACTTCATCAAATCTTCACACTAGCTCATCTTAATCCCTACAGTGACAACAAAGCTGCCAGGTTGGTTGCATTCTTCCCATTTACCAGATGAAGAAACTGAGGATCCAAGATATACTGTAGTTGTAAGTGACCAAACCAGAACCAAAATCAAGATCACCGTGTTTGGGTTCATAATTCCCATTACTGAACAGTCCAGGCACTGTTACAAAATTTGGGGAGGATACAGGATTAGAATTCTGAAAAATAGGGGAAGGGGGATAAATTGCCACAAGTATTTACTCTTAGGGAGCCATACACTTTGGCTCAAGGAGCTCTGGTTAAGACTCTACTCCAAAATAATCTTCATAGCTTACCAGTGTCTGAAGTTCCACCAATAAAGATGCATACTTGGCTTAAAGACATTCTCTCTTTCCATTTCTTACTCCCCTTTCTTCTTCCTCCTCCTCCTCTCTCTCTCTTTCTCTCTCTCTCTCTCTCTGTTTTTGAAATGCATTTACTCCAAGAGTTACTATAGTAAGACATACATACAAGGGTACTTCAAAATCTTATGTAAAGATTCATATTATCTTTTAATTCTATTTTTCCACAAACTTTTTGAAATACCCTAGTAAGGGTCAGGAAGAGACATGTGAAAAATGGGGACTTGTGTAAATGGGGGAAGATCATTTGCTCATCTGGTTGTCCGGGAGTATCATAACATTCTAGGCTTGGATAGCACTAGAAGGAATAAGAGGAATCACTTTGTTAACCCAAAGTCATCTGAGATCATTTTTGCTTCTGGAGCACCAAGGCCCTACAATAGGGTCTACCCAGGCCCTCTGGAAAATATCGTACCTTCCATTTCTGTAATCAGTGGAATGAAGAAAAACTGCTCACTATTGTCTGGGGTTGCCCCAGGAGTGACTGTGGACAAACCAGCCTTCGGAGTGTGACAAATAAATTGCTGTGATTGTTCAGGTGTGGCCTCTTACCTAGGAGCGAGACAATGGTCAGTGTCTGGGTAGGACAGGGTACAGCATCATGGCAGAGTATAGGGCAATTGGGGGAGATCCAGGAACTGAATGTCCTAAACCTACCCTAATTCCCCATCTGACCTCAAATGAATCCCTTCCTCAGACTGGGTCTCAGTTTCCCCACCTGTGAACTAAGGGAATCTGTGGATCATCTCTAAGTGTCCTCTGCATACATTTTGTGTCTCTCTCTGGGTTGTGCCTAACTCCTTCCCCTCTTCTTTTCATTCCTGCAGGAACGTTCCTCTCCATAGCTCTGCCTTTTCCTGGAGTAATGTAGCTTTCCTGTTGCTGCTCTCCCTGTCTTTGGATCAGACTTCTGCATCGCTGGCCAACAAAATCAAACGTGGGTTCAGAAAAGCTGCAGCCACTCTTCCTTAGGAGGCATTCTTGGGGACTGAGGGTCAAACACGAGGCAAGAACCAGTGTCAGATGAGGATTTAGGGTCACAGAGAGCCACCCTTGCTGAACACCCTGGGCCCTCTAAATCCTTCCCTCACCTGTTCCCCCTGAATTATTTCCCTAACTTTTCCTGATATGTGTCTTTTTTGTGTTTAACTTTTTAAAATTAAGGAGTCACTAGGCGTGAGCCTGAGAAGAGAGGACCAACGAGGAAGCTATTGCAATAGTTGAGGAGGGAGATGAAATGAGGTCAGATGTTGATCTGAGGAAGCGGCAGCAAAGAGGTAGAGGAGGTGGGGTTTAGAGAGAGATTTGGGAGATAGAAATGACTGAGGTCCGTGACTGATAGGCTGCTGGGATGGCAAAGAGGGAGGAATGAATCTCTGGATTCTAATAACAGACTGGAACTGTTGATGCCAAATATCAAAATGGGGAACACAGAGTAAGGAGGTGCTGCTTAGGCATGGGAGACACTATTTCTGATTTAAACATGTTGGAACAGAGGTGCTTATGAGACAGCCAAATGGTGTTTTCCCTAGGCAGCTGGAAATAAGGGTCTTTAGTTTGAAATAGAGGATGGGTCTGGAGGGAGACATGGGAATCACAGTCGAGATTGTGGGAATAGATGTGATCACCCAGGGAGTATGTGTCAAGGAATGTCAGGAGACAGATGAGACCAGAACTTTGGGGATCATCCCTACTAAATGCAGAGGCACCCCTGGGGTGCATGGATCAGGGAGGAGACTATACACACAAGGTAAGTGACTGAGAAGCGCTAACCAGGGACAGGGGAGGTTCTAAGTGAGGATTCAAACTGACAATGGGGAAAGGAGCTATAATGACTGAAACGCAACTAAAGGCTTAAATGGCTCCTGGAAGCAGGAAGGAGGCTGGAGCCAATACTGGTGAGATGGGAGGTTTATGTTCATCTTCCCAAAGTTTCCCTTTCTATGCTTCTTTACCCCTTTGGAGGTGCTCCTATTTGACTTACTTGACTCTCTCTGAACTCAAACCTAAAACAATGGTTTCCAGGTAGTAGCCTGCCTCCTGGTGTCCAACTGCCTGCTTCAGGATCAGCCAGGGTCTTTTTAAAAAGTGACACCCATAGGCCTCACTTTTTTAGGGATTCTGATTCAATCCAGAGTTTTAAGACGTGCAGATGATTTTGATGTACACTCCAGATTAGGAACCATATGCTTCTCTTAGTGTCAGGCCATCCTTGGCAGTTGCATGAAAGGTGGAATGAAGGGTGAGAAAGATAGTGGGGAAGTACTAAAAGTTTCAGTGGCAAGTCCTCAGGGAAGACATGGAGCTTCTGAATTGAGTCCTGGATTGTGAGTCCCAGATCTGCCCCTAGGTCACTGTATTATCCTATCTGAATTCATTTTTTAAAAACCTATGAAACCGGAGATTGGTGCTAATGATAAATATGGTCCTTCCAATTCTAAAGTTCTGTAATTCCAAGACTTAATAGTATTCAAAAAGATCGTGTCTCTTTGATCATATGTCACTGGAGAGATGCTCAGTTGACAGCCATGGAGCCACATTCAACACAATTAACTATCCTTTGCTGCATAACAAATTATCTGTAGGTCAGAAGTCTGGCATGGTGCATCTGGATTCTATGCTCAGGTTCACACCAGGCTGAGATCAAAGTGTCAGCCGGGGTTGCAGTTCTCATTTGGGATTCAGGATCCTCTTCCTAGCTCACTGGTTATTAGCAACATAATTTCCTTGCAGTTGTAGGACTGAGGCTCCCATTTTCTTATTGGCTGTCAGCCTCTTGAGGCCACCCTCATTCCTTGGCAATTGGCCTTGACCTTCTTCAAAGCTACCAAGCGTGTTGACTCCTCATAGTTTGAATCTCTCTGACTTCTTTTTCTTTACCAACCAGAAGAAAACTCTGCTTTTAAATGACCCAACTGAATGGGATAATCACATATAATTACCCACTTAGATAATCTCTGTATCTTAAGGTCAGCTGACTTGTGACTTTAATTATATCTGCAAAATCCCTTCACAGCAGTGCCTTGATTAGCATTTGATTCAATAACTGGAGGACGGGAATCTTGGCGGGGTGCAACTTTAGAATTCCGCCTGCTTCAAGCACTGAAATCAGGAAGCCATGCCTTGCTCTAAAAATGAAAGGAAGCAACCCCATATCTACTGAGCTCTTGCCGTGTGCCAAGCACTGCGATAAGTGCATTATGGACATCATCCCACTTAATTCTTATAAGCAGCCTGTAAGGTTGGGGTGGTCACTTTCATTTTACAGGTGGAAAACTTATGACTCAGACAAAGGAGATACTTTCCCAAGATTATTTAGCTAGTTAGTGTTGGAGCCAGGCTCCCAAGCCAGGTCTGTTTGACTATAGTGCTCCTTCCACTCCACCATTTCTTCTCCCTTTAGAGGTAACTTAGAAGTTGTACAGTTGAACTCAGATTGGTCTTGAGTTCACCAGGAGTCAAGGGCCATAGTCAGACCTCCTGATGCCTATTTCCATGATGTTTCCACCACTCTTTACTAATTTCCCCTATCAACTAAGATACTGGAGGCTGAAGAATTAAGCAGTAAAAGTATTAGATTTAAAGAAGAGAATGGAGCTCCTGAATTTAAGGCAAGGGTCTTGGTCTCTACCTATCCCTCTGCCCTGGAATCTAAGATGCTTCTCTTTCAGTTCCTCCTGGTCAAAAATTCCTGATTCAGATTCATCTAAATGGGCTAAGAGTGGTGAGAGACAGACCTGGCCCCTAAATATAGGCACAAGAGCTGAGAATTGAAGGTAGAAGATAGGGCTAAAGGAATTTCACTGCTCACGTTTTCCATGGGAGGAGAAGAGCTAAAACTTCCAAGGGGTGTGAGTATGAACATTTCTTTCTTGCAGAGAAGCCAGGAGTGTGCCCCAAAGAGAGGCTCACCTGTGAAATTAAAGTTACAGAGTGGTGCAAAGTGGATTCGGACTGCCGTGGCTACCTGAAGTGCTGCTCTTTTGCCTGTGGAAAGAAGTGCATGGATCCATACCAAGGTAGTGGCATTTAGGTCGAGGGCAGAGGTGCCTGTTGAGGTTTCCCACTTCTTGCTCTGTGCAGAACTGGCTGAAAGATTCCTTTGGATAGCAGGACAAAGAGGCCAGGTTACATGTTTTTCTCATTCTCTAATTCAACTCCCAACCCTCCAGTACAAACCATGAGTCTAAGTGGGGTGGACATCAATTAGATAATATTGACAGCAGTCTTCTTTGGTCCAACATTGAATCATTCACAAATAACTAATAATTTACATATGCTCACAGTGTCAAGAAACCGTTGTTGGCACTGTGGCAAAATCAAGCCTCATCTAAGCAGATGCTGGCCTTGTCTTTGGACTCTTCAGCCTTCAAAGATGTTTTCTGATAAATCAAACTTCTGAGCCTCTAATCTACATGTGGAACTGTGCATTTTATAAAGATTCATTCATTCATTCAATGAATATCTGTTGTTAATGCCCTTTGGCCAGGAACCTGTAGTTGAACAAGCCAGGTTTTTACTCATTGCAGTGAGGGAGAATGTTCACCATAGACAACCATGAGGCATCTCAGTAAGAAGCTGTTAGAAAGAATCTACAATAGGATTTGGGCTTTGACTGCGTAATTTGGGGCAGTGTCTAAAAAAGTGAGCTTTGCTCTAGATTGGGTTCTGTTAGAAAGTAGGGTCAATTCTGTGACTGGGTATCTCAGTGAATTTTATCTATAGGGAGGGCAGACTACAGTGACGACAAAGCTGTGATTGGTACAGAAACATGTCACTCACATTGTCTAGGAGAGGGAGGTGTTTTGTATTTTGTGGGTTTCACAGTGATCTCATTTTTGTCTCACTTTATCATGATCTCAGAATGACCTTCTTGATGTGGATGTCCAGGGAGATTTTTTTTATGTCCAGCAGGGGAACAACATGGCTTAAGTGTAAGGGTCAGATCAGTTTTCAAACATCAGGGGCTGTTTTTTTTCTTCCTTGGTATTTCATTCCTTCTATGTACCAGGCACTTTATTAGACACTTTGGATATAGTTGCTGAATGAGTCTTGCCCTCCCAAAGCTCACAGCCATGGAAAAGAAAGGTACGCTCCAAAGTTTTCTCATATGCTCTTCATAATATACTTTGCAAGGAAGAAGTGATGATCAGAGGTGTTATACAGCATAGAATATTAGTAGTAGAGCTAGGACTAGGACTTTTTTTTTTTTTTTCACCATGTCTCTTTTTATGACTTGAATGATAACACTGTGGACTATGACAAAGGCTGAAGACCTGACCCTCCTTTTTTTTGTCTCTACTCTTTGTGTTCTTCTCTATTAATTTCCTGCCCTCAGAACCCTGTATGCTACCCTTAGACCCAGGAGGCTGTGAAAGTATTGTGCAGCACTGGTATTTTGACATTGAAAATCATCGCTGCAGACCCTTTTCATATAGGGGCTGCTCTGGGAATGCCAACAACTTCCTCAGCAGGGATGACTGCAACAAGGCCTGCCTGTTAGTTGGTGAGACCCATATCCCTGGCTGTCTGAGGACCTAGTTTAACTAGAAATAGCATGCTACTGCAGTTATAGGCTCAGGCTTTGAGGTTAAACTTACTTGGCTCAAGAATTTCCTCTGTCATTCATGGGTTGGGAGGCTTGGGGCCAGTCCCCTGCCTTTGTGAGATTCAGTTTTCTTGTCTATGAAATGGGGATAATAATAGTATTTACCTAAGGGAATCATTATGCCCCAAAATGATCTAGTACACATAACATGTTAAATTTTTGCTGGTGGGACCTGAGAGCCAAGTCCTACAAGTTGTATCTCCAGCCTGAATCTGACACCCAAACTCTAGTTGTCTACCCTGCACCGCCACCTGGATCTCACACTTAACCTGTCTTAAACTGAATCCCTTTATCTTCACTACCACACCCCAAACCTGCTCTGCCCACAGTTCTTCCCATCTTGGTTGGAAAAACTTCCAAATCACTCTCTTTCTCAATTAACATACATTAAGTTAGGAAATAATTTTAGTTATACCTTGAAAATAGATCCAGAATCTGACCACTTCTTATCACCTCCCAAGCTGCCACCCTAATCTGAGTGCCATCTTCTCACCCAGATTACTACAACAGCCTCCTAAAAGGTCTCCCTGCTCTTATCCTTGCCTTCTTACAGTCTATTCTCAGCACAATAGCCACAACAATTCTTTCAAAACGTGAGTCAGATCATGTCTCTCTTCTACTGAGACCACTGCAATGGTTCCCCATTTCAGTCGAAGTAAAACCAAATCCCCTAAAATGGCTTACGTGGATTTGTGTAGATTTCACGTAATAACCTCCATTTTATAAAGAAGGAAACTGAAGTCACTCATTAAGTGACAGGACTGGGACTTTACCTTGGGGCATCAGGCCCAGCACTCATTTTACCATATCCCATGATATGATGAGACGTTTCATTCCTCCACAGGCTACTGGAGATGGACAGGGTCAGGTGAATCAGTTTGCAAAAACAGATACTAGCTCTGAAGAGAAAGAAGGAAAAGCTGTTTGAAGGGTGATGAGATGGGATGGGGTTTAAAAACTCTAACATCTGTTCTTGTTTTAGTCAGGGAAGGAGAGTGCCCACACTTCCCTTTCAAGGGCCGTATGGAGTGTCCAGATTCATGTAAGAGTGACATTGATTGCTCTGAGAAAGAAAAGTGTTGTGAATCCAGGTGTGGCTTTGTTTGTGCTGACGCCTGGACGGGTGAGGACTGAGGGTATATCTCCCAAACTACTGGGCATATGACTGCTATGTCATGGAATGCAGGGTGTATTGAACCTCAGATGCCCCTTGGGTTGACCTTGAGGACCCTTGAGGATCTTTCATCTTTCAATGCCCAATCAGTGTTCTCTTGTTGACCTCCAGACCTCTGAAGACCATTGTGCTCTTCTTCAAAGTCAATCAGTGCATGGTATCAATCTCCATTCTTCCCCAAGGAAACTTATTTTTTCTGAGTGTCATTCTTCAATGACCTGCAAGGTGAAAATATCCACTGATTTTTTTTTAAATATATGTATGTGTAAATATGTATGTGTGCATATATATACACATATACATATATATGTATGTGTACACGCATACATGTATACACACACATATATATATCCATTAGGTGTATTCCTAATAAACCCTAATTTCTGCACAGAACTTTAGAGCATGTGCATCATATTCATATCCTGTAAGGTGGGCTGGGGAAAGACTGGTAGCAAATGCTGTTGGGGTAGAAGCCAGCTCTCCAGCTGCTAAGGCTGGTGCTCATTTCCCCATGAAGTCCCAGGGTTATCATTGTTTGAAGGTACAGCATAGTATGGTGACAAGAGTCAAGGCTTTTTAACCAAATTCAAATTTTCTACTGGCTGTTTGCATGGCGTTGGGCAACTCACTTCCCCCTGTATGGTTCTCAATTCCTACAATTTATAAAACAAGGAAGTTCTGGGTGCTTTCTAATAGTCCTTCCACCTCTGGTAGTCTAGGATTATATAACTCGAATCCATTAATTCTGTAGGGGCAGGCAGGAGATAAGTTAGAGATGGCAAGAATTTTTTGATGCTCCTTAAGTTCTTAGTCATAGAAAGTTGATAATCTGCCTCCTCCACTCTTTTATTACTGTAAGGGGAAGGGTACAAAGCTTCATTAATATAAAACCCTGTTTGAATTCCCAAGATTTCCCCTAATTTGTCTCAAATTATGACCAAGTATTTCAAGGTCAAGTGTCCTATTTTACCCCATAAAGTCAAATCAGGTTTCTGCCCACACAAGCCTTTGGTATGTGCCAAGATTGAGAAACCCAGGTGCCAGCGAGATAGCGATTGCCCATTGGCAGAGAAGTGCTGCTCACGTTGTGGAATGAAGTGTTTGGAACCCAAAAAATGAATAGTAAGTAGAAAATGTTATCATCAAAATGATTAATTATGAGTAGTATGATAAAAAGCTGTGAGTTTGTCTTGTATACAACTATCTTGACAAATTATCTTATTAAGTATAACAACATTTAATGAAGTTACTTTGATTTTATATATAATCATATCATCTAAAATGATGATAAATTTTTCTCTGCTTTTTTCCAGCTTCATGACTTCGTTCTCTTGTCTTCTTATACTATGTAGAACCTCTGAAAGAATGTTGAAAATAAAGGCAACGGCATCTATCCCTGTCTGGTTTCTTATTTTATTTTTATTCATTAACTTATTTAAGATATTTTAACATTTATTCGTACATATTCATGGGGTGCAGTGTATTGTTTCAATACATGCATATATTGCACAATGATTCACTTAGGGTTGATAGCATAGTTTTGTACCCTTTAGTGACCTTTATTCTACCCTCTACTTCTATGAAAACCACTTTTTTTTCCTTTTTTTTAGAATCCACATATGAGTGATATCATGTGGTATTTGTCTAGTTTTGTACCCTTTAGTGACCTTTATTCTACCCTCTACTTCTATGAAAACCACTTTTTTTCCCCTTTTTTTTAGAATCCACATATGAGTGATATCATGTGGTATTTGTCTTTTTTTGTCTGGCTTAGTTCACTCAACATGATGGTTTCCAGTTCCATCCATGATGCTGCAAATGTTAGGATATCAGTTTTTTAAATAGCTGGATAGTATTCCATTTTGTATCTATACCACAGGATTTTTTTATCCATTCATCTGTTGATGCACATTTAGGTTGATTCCATCTCTTGGCTATTGTGAGTAGTGCTGTGATGAACATGGGAGTGCAGGTGTCATTTTGATAAATTGATTTCATTTCCTTTGTGAGATAGCTGGCTCGTAGTGTAGATCTATTTTTAGTTCTCTGAGAAACCTTCATACTGTTTCCCACAGTGGCTGTACTAATTTACCCTCCCACCAGCAATGTAGGAGAGTTTCTTTTTCTCCACATCCTTGCCAGCATTTATTTTTTATCTCGTTGATAATAGCCATGCTATCTCATTGTGAGATAATATCTCATTGTAGTTTTCATCAGTCATCACTGATGATTAGTGATGTTCAGCACTTTTTCCTGTGCCTATTGGCTATTTGTATGTCTTTTTTTGAGAAATGTTCAGGTCCTTTGCCCATTTTTTAATTGGGTTATTTGTTTCTTTACTGTTGAGTTGCTGGAGTTCCTTATGTATTCTGCATATTAGCCCCTTGTCTGATGTGTGGTTTGCAAACACTTTCTCCCATTGTGTAGGTTGTCTGTTCACTTTGTTGATTGTGTCCCTTGCTGGGCAGAAGCTTTTTGGTTGAATGTAGTTCCGTTTATGTATTTTTCCTTTAGTTGCCTGTGCCTGTATAGTCTCACTCAAAAAAAGTGCTGCCCACTCCCATTTCATGTAGTGTTTCCCCTATGTTTTCTTCTAGTAGTTTCATAGTTTTCAGTCTTAAATCTAGATCTTCGATCTATTTTGAGTTGATTTTTATATATGGTGAGAGATGGGGGTCTAGTTTCAATCTTCTACTTGTGGATATGCAGTTTTCCCAAAACAATGTATTGAAGGAGCTGTTCTTTCCCCACTGTATATTCTTGGCATTTTTGTCTAAAATTAGTTGGCTGTAAGTGTGTAGATTTGTCTCTGGGCTCTATTCTGTTCCCTTGGTCTGTTTGTCTATTTTTATGCCAGTACCATGCTATTTTGGTTACTATAGATTTATAGTATATTTTGAAGTCAGAAAGTGTGATGCCTCCAACTTTGTTCTTTTTGTTCAAGATTGCTTTAGCTATACGGGGTCTTTTGTGGTTCCATACAAATTTTAAGACTTTTTCCTATTTCTGTGAAGAATGTTGTTGGTATTTTGATGGGATTGTGTTGAACATATAGATTGCTTTGGCTAATATGGACATTTTCATGATGTTAATTCTTCCAACCAATGAACATAGGATATCTTTCCATTTATTTGTGTCCTCAATATTTTTCATCAATGTTTTATAGTTTTCATTGTAGAGGTCTTTTACCTCCTTGGTTAAATTTACTCATAAGTATTTCATTTTTTTTAGTAGTATTGTGGATGGGATTACTTTCTTGATTTCTCTTTCAGCTATTTTGTTATTGGCGTATAGGAAGGCTGTTGAGTTTTGTGTGTTGATCTTGTATTCTGCCACTTTACTAGATTAATTTATTAGTTTTAGTAATTTTGGGGGGGAGTCTTTAAGGTTTTCTATGTATAGGATCATGTCATCTACAAATACAGATAGTTTGACTTCCTCCTTTCTTATTTGGATGCTGTTGATTACTTTCTCTTGCCTTATTGCACAGGCTAGAACTTCCAGCACTATGTTGAATAAGAGTGTGGAAAGTGGGCATCCTTTTCTTGTTCCAGATCTTAGAAGAAAAGCCTTCAATTTTTGTCCACCATGTATGATATTAGTGTGGGTTTGTTGTACATGGCATTTATTTGCGTTGAGGTACATTCCTCCTATATCTAATTTGTTGAGTGTTTTTATCATGAAGTGGTGTTGGATTTTATCAAATGCTTTTTCTGTATCTATTGAAATGATCATATGGGGTTTTTTTTCCTGTCGTTCTGTTAATATGATGTATCACATTTATAGACTAGCATATGTTAAACCATCCTTGCATCACTGGGATGAATCCCACTTGATCATGGTATATCATTTTTTTAATGTGTTGCTGGATTCTGTTTGCTAGTATGTAGTTGAGGATCTTCACGTCTGTGTTCATCAGAGATATTGGTCTGTACTTTTCTTCTTTTGTTATCTCTTTTTGGTGTGTGTGTGACCTTAGTGTTATAAGTTTGCACTCTAGCCAAATGCACTAATGGGCTAGCCCAATGAGAACTTATTTTTTTCATTTATAAACATTTATTATTTATTTTTTTTTACTTTTTACCAATCCCAAAGTATTTTGTTTTATTTTATTTTATTTCTTTGAATTTTTTATTTAACTAATTTGTTTTGTTTTTATTGGTTACTCATGGGGTGCAAAGCAAATTGTCACCACTCACACCTAAGATGTGATGACCAGATCCATACTGGCAACATGTCCACTACCACAAATTGTGATTATACCCTGTGTCCCCTACCCAATTTTTCCCTCAATTATCCCTGACCTCCCTCCCCATCCCCCTTTCCCCACTCCACTTTGTATACCTAGGTATGCTCTCTCCCTCTGCAAGTCCAACACACCACTGTGGTCTTTCCTTTCTTCTTTATCTCTTAGCTCCCACTTATGAGAGAATACATATGGCATTTATCCCTCTGTGCTTTGCTTATTTCACTCAACATAAGTTTCTCCAAGCTCATTCATGTTGTTGCAAATGGGAGAATTTCATTCTTTTTTATGGCACAGTAGTATTCCGTGGTGTATATATATCACAGTTTCCTTATCCAATTATCCATCGATGGACATTTAGGTTGATTCCATGTTCTGGCTACCGGGAACAGAGCTGTGATGAACATGGGAGTGCAGGTATCCCTTCGACATGATGATTTCCATTCCTCTGGGTATATACCCAGAAGTGGGATTGCTAGATCATATGGAGGATCTATCTTTAGTTGTTTGGGAAACCTCCATACTGTTTTCCATAGTGGTTGTACTAATTTACAGTCCCACTAACAATGCAGTTCTTTTTCCAAGTTTGGAATGAGAGTAATGCTAGCCTCGTAGAATGAGTTTGGAAGTATTGCCTAGTCTTCAATTTATTGAAAGAGTTTGAGAAGAATTGGTGTTAGCTCTTTAAATGTTTGGTAGAATTTGGCAAGGAAGCCATCTGGTCCTGGGGTTTTCTTTGTTGGAAGTCGTTCTGTTATTCCTTCAATACCATTACTCATTATTGGTCTGTTTAGGTTTTCTAGTTCTTCATGACTTAACTTTGACAAGTTATGTGTGTCTGAAAACTTACCCATTTCTTCTAGGTTTTCTAGTTTGTTTGCATACAGTTGTTTGTAGTAGTCTCTTATGATCCTTTGTATTTCTGTAGTATCACTTGTAATGTTGCCTTTTTCATTTCTGATTTAATTTCTATGAGTCTCCTCTTTTTTTCTTCACTAGTCTAGCTAAAGGTTTATTAATTTATGTTTATCTTTTCAAAAAACCAACTTTGTTTCATCAATCCTTTGTATGGTTTTTAATTTCTAATTCATTTATTTCTGCTCTGATCTTTGTTATTTCTCTTTTTCTACTGATTTGGGATTTGGTTTGTTCTTTTTTTTTTTTCCAGCCTCTTGGGGTATAACAATAGATTGCTTATTTGGAGTCCTTCTTTTTTGACGTAGGCATTTATTGCTATAAACTTCCCTTAATAACTTCTCTTGCTATATCTCATAGGTTCTGGGATGCTGTGTTTTCTTTTTATTTGTCTCCAGGAATTTTTAAATTTACTTCTTGATTTCTTCTTTGACTCATTCATTGTTTAGGAGCATATTGTTTAATTTCCATGGATCTGTACAGATTCTAGGGTCTCTTTTGCTGTTGATTTCTAGTTTTATTTCATTGAGGTTGGATAAGGTAGTTGATATAATTTCAGTTTTTAAAAATGTGTTGAGACTTGTTTTATGTCCTGATATATGGTCTATCTAGAGAATGTTCAATGTGCTACCGAGAAGAATGTACATTCTGCTGCTGTTGTATGAAATGTTCTATAAATGTCCACTAGGTCCAGTCAGCTTATAGTAGGGATTAATTCTGATGTTTCCTGGTTAATATTCTGTCTAGATGATCTGTACTTTGCTGAAAGTGGGGTATTAAAATCTCCATGTATTACTGTGTTGGAGCCAATCACTCCTGTTAGGTTCAATAGTAATTGCTTTATATAGCTGGGTGCTTTGGAGTGGGGTGTGTATATATTTAGAATTGTTATATCCTCTTCTTGAATTGATCCTTTTTTCAATATATAATGATATTCCTTATGTTATTTTACTTTCCTTGGCTCGAAATCTATTTTATCTGATATAAATATAGCTATTCCTGCTCTTTTTTGGTTTCCATTTGCATGAAATATCTTTTTCCATCCCTTCACCCTCAGCCAGTGTTTGTCTTTATTAGTTAAGTGAGTTTCTTGTAAGCACCATATTGTTGGTTCTTGTTTTATAATCCATAAAGCTACCCTGTGTCTTTTAATTGGGGCATTTAATCTATTTCCATTTAAAGTTATTATTGGTATATAGGGACTTGTTACTCTCATTTTGCTGTTGTTTTTCTGGTTGTTTTGTGAATCCTGTTTCTCTTTTTTCCTGGTTTTGCTGTCTTCCTTTGTGGTTGTGTGATTTTCTCTAGCAGTATATTTGCTTTCTCAGTATTTATTTTTTGTATTTGTGTTATGGTTATCATGAGGCTCTGAGAGACCTATTAAGGCTCCACTGAAAGTTATGTGTTTCTTTTCTCTTGCTGCTGTCAGTATGCTCTCATTGTCTTTAGGTTTTGATCATTTGATTATGTTGTGCCTTAGGGTGTTCCTCCTTGGATTGAATTAGACTGGCGACCTCTGAGCTTCCTGCACCTGGATGCTGTCATCTTTCTCCATACTTGGGGAATTTTCAGCCATTATTTTCTTGAATGTGCCTTCTACATCTCTTCTCTTTTCCTCTCCTTTGGGTATGTCAATTGTGCGGAGGTTATTTTGCTTGAGGGAGTCCCATACTTGCTGTATTTCTGTTTCATTTTTTTTCTTATTCTTTTTTCATTTTGCTCCTCTGATTGGATAATTTCATGTCTTATCTCTGAACTCACTGATTCTTTCCTGTTTGATTATATCTGCTGTTGTAACTTTCTATTGAGTTTTTCAATTATTGAATGTATTTTTCATTTCTAGAATTTCTATTTTATAAATTGATTCTATTTTTTATCAAGTTTCTCATTCTGTTTCTGAATTATTTTTGAAGATATCATTTAAACTGCTACCTGTATTTTCTTGTGACTCCCTGAACATCCTTAAGAGAGCTATTCTGAATTCTTTATCAGACATTTCATAGATCTTCTGTTCTTCTGCATCCATTGCTGTTGCTTTGCTTTTTTCATTTGGAGGGGACGTATTTCTCTGTTCTTTCTTGATCTTTGTGTCTGTACACTGATGTGTAGGCATTTGAGGAGGCTGCTATTTGCTGCTGATTCCCTGGGGAAGGCTTTCTGTGTAGATAATTAATCACTTCTGGGTCAGGGCTGTGAGCTAGTTATAGAAAATCAGTCCATGTGATAGGTCCTGGTAATGAAAAAGCAGGAGTGTCTAGGTGGAGACCAGTCTGCCTTCATTCTACATGGAGTTCCCCATTCTGAGCACAGGATTGGTCCTAGAACCACAGTGGAACTGAAGCAGAGGTTGGGCACCATGACACCCAATGAGAGGAGATGAGGGAAGGAGAGCCAAAGGCCCAGGTGGGTCCTTTCCCTGCCCTCTCCTAGAAATTAGGTGAGAGAAGGGGCCAAAACCATGATTCATCCCAGTCTCCAAAGACACAAATTTCATTTCACCTGCTTGGACAGTGACACCATTGAGTGGGCCTAGACATTAGGCATGACAGAATGGGATACAAAGAGGTTTGATTTATTTTCAAGAAAATTTAAAGAGGATTGCAGCCTGTATTGGGGACCCTGGTAACCACTGGAAATGAACTGACTCTGATATTTCAGCCTCTGTCTCCACTAAAGACATCACCTTCGTCCTGTTTGGAATCACCATTTGAACTCACTCACTCTTTGTCTTCAACTGCACAATAAAATATTATATCCACACCAATATCAGAAGATTCTCGGGGCCAGCCCGGTGGCGCACTGGATAAGTGCGCCGCTTGGGAAGCACAGCGGCGCTCCCGCCCAAGGGTTCGGATCCCACATACAGACCGGTTCCCGCTCACTGGCTGAGCGAGGCGCGGGAGCGACCCTGAGGGTTGCGATCCCGTTGCCGGTCCCCGGTCCGGTACGGGGGCAACACTGAGGGTTGCGATCCGTTGCCAGACACGGA
>NW_007735512.1:15646-27642 GCF_000696425.1 Galeopterus variegatus | reverse complement strand
TTTTAAAAAAAAAAAAAAAAAAAAAAAAAAAAAAAAAAAAAAAAAAAAAAAAAAAAAAAGATTCTCTAGTGACCTCTGGCAAAAACAAGTGCTCAGCTCCCTCTTAACCTAACTCACTTGCTGGGGGACATTTAGTCAGCATCCTCACTTCTCTGGGCTGTGTGATCCTTATCTATAAAATGAGGAAATGGGGCTTAATGGCCTCTCACAGCCCTTTCACATAGAGATTCCAGGTTTTCACTTTCTCCTGATCTGGGTTGGGGTGAATACACGAAGTGGAATAAGAGGGACGGCACTGCACAGGACATCTTGGTTGTTCATTAGAAATTCTATTCCTTAGCCTCTTTTGGGGATCTTCCTTAAATGAGTTGTGAAGTTGGTGGGATGGGAATTCCCATGGGGGCTCTGTATGTGATCCTAAATTTTGTGACCATATGGTCACTCACTGATGACAAGGCTGGCTTTGTCTGGCTTCTGTCTGTCATGCAGGACAATTTGATGAACAAATCTTGGCCCAAAAAGGAAACAGTTAGGGAAGGAAATGAGAGCCCTTCAGGTAACATTTTCTCTTTGAAGAGCATCTCTCCCTGTGCCAGGACTGATTGACTAGCTGGTGTTGTGGCTTCCTCGGCTATGATAAAATTGCCCAAGTTTTCCAACACCCTCTTCCCATAGCTCCTCCACAAACCCTGTTAGAATCGAGCAGCTCTGCTGTGTTGTTGAACTTTATTCAGTCATAGTCTCCCAGGCAGGTCTCTTCATTTTCTACTTCCTCCTCAGACAACAGGGAGTTTGCATTAAATGGTAGAAGCTCCTGACAAGCTCTCACATTCTCTCCTGCTCTCAAAGCAGCACAGCTTTGACAAACACTATGTGAAGACTCTGTTCTCTGTCTGGTTCCTCTGCCATAACACACTCTGTGGCAACATTATTACTCTTTGGCCTTAGTCAAAGCATATGAGTGATCCAAGAGAAGATAAAATGGAGAAAGATGGGAGGAAACTGTGGGAGAGGGGAAAAGGGACACAGAGACAATGGGAGACTCACAGAAGAAGAGAACGGAGTTCTTCATAGGTTCAGAGAGGCACAGAGAAGCAAAGAAACACCAAGAGATCAATAAGATACATTGTTAGAGAAAAACAGAAGAATGTTAATTAGTTTGCATGTAAAATGGAAAAATGGATGGAGGCTGAGGACATTCCACAGCTCTCCAAATTATCAGAATGAAGACCCGAGATGGTGGTGTTTATTTGTAAGGTAGCCAGGAAAGTGTGAGACAAGATTTGCCTACTCCATGCAGTTGCCCAGAGCGTCCTGCTCAGTGCAGCCCAGGGGGTTCAGGATAAGGAGTCACTCAAAAAAGACCTTTTCCCCAGAGCTGTGAGCTGTAGATGCCAATTAATCCCATTTACAACCTCAGGAACCTGGTGTTCCCAGCAAGAAAGGGGGTGGCTGGCTTGTCTCCAGTTCTCATATGCAGGGTACTGGATACTGAAGGGATAGGCTGGGCCAAGGCATGAAGACATTTCTATGTTCTGAAACCACCAGACAGGCTCGCCTCTCTTCAGAATGGAATCTTCTGGATTTTTGTGCATCCTGGTGCTATTTATCCTCTTTGCGAACGTCCAGGGAACTAGTCTAAATAACTGTAAGTATTTACAGTAAGTATTGGGCCTCAGCCCTTGCCCTGGAAAGAGGGAAATTTTCTGGTAGGAAGGAACAAGGAACAATTACTCAGATCTGAGTTGCTTTCCACCATCCTAGCCCTAGTTCTGGGTTGGGAGAGTAGAGAGATATTTGGAAAACCCCTTCTGTGGAAGATCCCTTCTGGTAATAAAGGAACCCACACTTAGGAAATCCCCTCTTTATCCCCTTTGAGGTAGAGCATCTTTCTTAGGGAGATGGGAGAGAGTCACAGGATCTAGTATTTATGGAAGGAGATGTAGGAATCTGGGAAGCCTAAAGGACCTTCCCCTCACCCCATAAGAAAGACAGGATCTTTTCTCAGGACATTGTCCATCTTTGCCTTGTTCTTTCACATGCGGTCCCATAAAGTGTCCCTGCATCTGCAGGGGTTCCTTGACTTTGGGATAAAGAAGTCCCTTTAAACTTAAGACACTAATACTCCATGTCTATATAGTAATAGTGATAATTGTTACCATTTGTTGAACACTTGGAAAGTAGGGATTTACAAAAAATTTAAGAGGGATCTGGAGTCAGATTTAGTGGACTCAAATCCTATTAGATATATAACCCTGGGAAAATTACTTAAATTCCATATGTGTCAGTTTCCTCATCTGTAAAATGAAGATATTAATAGAATTTACCTCCTAGAGCTGTTGTGGTGATAAAATGAGAGTATACATTTTAAATGCTTAGAAGAGTGTGTGACTTATGGTAAATAAGTAACAAATGTTAGTTAATATTACTGTGCATCAATTACTATAATTAGAAAGCTCTATACGCTTTGCCTCCTTTTTTCCTCACACCTCTGTAAGGACAAAATGATTTTACAGATGAAGAAACCAAGGTTCAGAGAGGGTAAATAGCAGACCAACTGATAGAATTCAAAAACCAAACCATCTACAGGGTGAGAGATCTTAATTACTATATAATATTATCCCCCCACCCCCACCCCAGAGCAACTCCCAAACCCTGACTCCTCAACAAGGCCAAAAGGACAATATCAGCTTAAACCAGTGGCTACCAATGGGGCAATTTTGCCTTCCAGGGAACATTTCCAATGTCTGGAGACATATTGGGTTATTATAACTTGGGGTTGGCTACTGTTATCTAATACATGGAGGCCAACATCCCACAATGCACAGGACACCCCACCCAAAGAATGATCCAGCCCAAATGTCACTAGTGGTTGAGAAATGTGCCTTGGAAGGGATGGGGCTAGAGGGTGGAACTAGAGATGGGGTAAAAAGGTAGAGTGAGGGTGGTCAGAAGGGAGAGTAGTGTAGGCAGTAGGGAAAAACCTGAGGGCGCCCTGAGAGAAAGGACTCCTGCGGGTGAGCAAAATGAAAGCAAACTTCTCTGACTCCCCAGAATTGTCCTGGGTTGTGCAGAGGGTGGGCACTTTGCCCTCCAAGGCTCAAGGTTGTATAACTGCTTCTTCCCTAGGGAAATGCCCCAGGATCAGAGAGAAATGTGAATTCAAAGAAAGAGACATGTGTACGAGCAACAGAGAATGTGAGGACAGCAAGAAGTGTTGTGTTCTCAGCTGTGGAAAAAAATGTTTAGATCTTAAAAAAGGTAATATTCTGGACCTTGGAATAATCAAGCCCTCTACCCACGCCCTGACCTTCTGCCCACTTGGGCTGACTGTTTCCTCTGGTTCACTGAAACCTGGTCTCTGGGTAAGATTGCTGGACTTGGGAGACATGAGATTTAGATTCATTAGTGCTCCTAATATGGTGTCTGACATTAATAATGTCCTTATCTTGTCAAGTAATATCAGGGTTCAGTTTCACTAAAGTATGGGAGCAAGAATGGGATGGAATTAGATGGTTTTTGGCTGCTTGGCTACTTTTCACTCTTATAATTTTCTGAGTCCCCTGGTGGCCATGGTGGTTCTAACATACACCAACACTGTTGCCGTATGTCATAAATTAAGCAATTTATATTTCCTAGCTTTTGGCTCTGAAGTGACCACCTCTCTGCCCATACAGATCCAACTTTGCACCATGAAACCTCCCCTGACCACTCCATACTATAGGGCTTTTCCTTTGCTGCTGCAATCATAACGTCCTGTCCATCTCCCTGGGCTCCAAAAAGACTATCAACAATTCTTTATTCATTTATTTAACAAATGTTTCTTGAGTGCCATTGAGACCCCTAATAGGATTTGACCTGCTCAGTGTGGTCAGTGAGGTTGGGAAAGACTTCTCTGAGAAAGCAAACCTGGGGCCGGCCCTGTGGCTCACTCGGGAGAGTGTGGCACTGACAGCGCCAAGGCTGTGGGTTCAGTTCCTATATAGGGATGGCTGGTGCGCTCACTGGCTGAGCATGGTGCAGACGACACTGAGCCGAGGGTTGCGAACCCCTTACCAGTCAAAAAAAAAGAGAAAGAAAGCAAACCTGGAGTTGAGTTCAGAAGGATGGATAATATTTTAGGCAAAAAGTGTCTGGAAGAGCTTTCCACGCACAGGGAATAGCATGTACAAAGGCTCAACTGTGGGGCCTAGGGAGGCCAGAGAGAAGACTGAGCATGTGCATGCTAAAGGTAAATGGATCCTAGGTTGGCAGGGATCACACTATTCAGGTCTGGTTGCCCAGATTAAAGAGTCTCACCTGGATCCTAAGAGCCATGGAAATTCATCGAGGTGGGGCAGTGATATGAGCACGATCATACTAGGGCCACAGAGCAGGAAACAGGAGGAACTATGTAACTTACACATGAAAGAAAACGGTAACTTGGACGAGGGAGGTAGCTAAGGGAATGAGAAGAGTGGGATGTGTTTGAATAGTATTTACGAGGCAAATAGGACTTGACAATGGAGCAGACCAGGGAGGAAACGGGGCGATAAGTTATTCATATGCCTGCAGGTGAGGGATTCTGAATCCAAACTTCCTGAGTTCAAATCTTAGCCCCAGTCTTTTTCTCTTGCGCATAGTAACATCTTCACCACACTGTGCCTCACTTTCCTCTGTTAGTAAAAGGACCAGTGTCAGAGGTTATTTTGAGCATCAAATAAATTGATGCACATGAAGCACTTAAAGCAATGCCTGGCACATAATAGCCACCTAATACCTATGAGCTTAAATTATTTGTCATTCTTGGGAGCTGCTGAATAGCAGAAACCATGCTTCTTCTTTGTCCTTTAAATTGTTTAGCATATAGTAGGTGTTCAGTGAATGATTTATTCAGTTCAGCTCAGGATTCATCTTATTTCACCCTCAGCATTCTGTAAAGTCATATATTGTGCCAGACCACCTGCTAGGAAATGGAATTCCGATATTAAATAAGACACAATTCCTGCTCACTAGAAACACGCAGCCTCAGGGATGAGACCAAAGATATAATCAAATGACAAGTACATGCACAAGATACAAGATATGCAGAAGCAAGGTAGAGAAGTGCAGGATTGATTCAGGCACCTGAAGCAGTTGGGGCATGGGGTGTATAGTGGAGTCAAGAGAGATATAACAGAGGAGGTGATGTCTGAGAAAGGTTTTGATGGAAGAATAGGAGTGTCACTAATGAGCAACAGTTGACATATGGCAATGCAATGGTATCGAGTTGTGGCACAGCATGGTGTGTTGAGTATTGCCAGAGCTTGTGGCCTGTGGCAGGAGAGGAAGCCAGAGCCACAAGTAGGAGTCAGATGGTGAAGGGCCTTATGAGTCATGGGAGAATTTTCTTATTAAATCAGGGTAGGTCTTATCTGTAGAATAACACAATCGGCTTCACTTTCTGATCCATCAGATCATTCCATCCAGTGAACAGCATGAAAGATTGATTGTAGGGGCTAGAATGTGGGAGGACCAGTTCGAGGTTATCTCAACAGCCCAAGTGTGATATGGGGAGGCTTAAATGAAAGGGACTGGCAGAGCTGTTAGGAAGTAAAACTTAGCAGGACTTAATTGTTTAGCTGTGGAGATTTACCTTCATGGAACTCATGGTTTAGTTGGGACCTGTATTAGTTTGCAAGGGTATCAATAATAGACTGGTGCCTAAACAACAGAAATGTATTGTCTTACAGTTCTGCCAGGTAGAAGTCAAAGATTAAGGTGTCAGCAGAGTTGGTTTCTTCTCAGGAACTGGGAGAGAGAAATCTGTTCCATGCTTCTCTGTTAGCTTCTGGTGCTTGCGGGAAATCTTTGGAATTCCTTGGCTTGTAGTCACATCACCCTGATCTCTGCTTTCATGTTCATGTGGTGTCTCCCTGTGTGTATGGGTGTGTGTCTGTTCACATTTACCCTTTTTTATAAATACACCAGTCATATTGAATTAGGGGCCCAGCCTACTCCAGTATGACCTCATCTTAACTAATTACATTTGCAAACAAACCTATTCCCAGGCATGCAGATACCCACTCTAGGGTCTCTTTGCAAATGTGTGCAATATGTCATCGAGCTAGGCTCCTGCAGTGTAATAAGGGGAAAGGAGCCTGTTCCAATTTTATCTATGGTAGTTGCCATGGGGAACAATAAAATCTGGTTTTGTTTATGTTTTTTTCTGGGGTGGGGTTCTCAACTCTGGGGTCTCTCTGCAGACATATGCAAGATGCCAAAAGAATCTGGCCCCTGCATGGCTTATTTTCTTCGTTGGTGGTATAGTAAGGAAAATAATACCTGCTCCAGCTTTATCTATGGTGGCTGCCAGGGAAACAATAACAACTTCCAAACCAAAAGCATCTGCCAGAATACCTGCAAAAAAACACGTGAGTCCTTGGGCCCTAGTTTCTCATCCTCACCAGGGCCATGCTGGGAGGCCTGGGTGTTTGCTGGTCCATTACAGGGTAGCTACACCCTTGGCAACCCTGATGCTGACAGAGCCAGCTCGAATCATCAGGTAAGAATGCACCTCACAGAAGGGTAGTGGCTTTCTCGGAACTGAAGATGGGAAGGGACATGGAGAGGACTCAAAGTTAGCAAGTATGAGAGGAGTTAGAAGGGGTGGAAGGAGGGTGCAGAAGTGGTGAAATCTAAGAGGCCAACTGCAAAAGGGTCCAACCTAGCCCTGGACGCATTACCTGACCAACCCTTCCAGGCCATCAAATGGGAAGGGACATGGAGAGGACTCAAAGTTAGCAAGTATGAGAGGAGTTAGAAGGGGTGGAGGGAGGGTGCAGAAGTGGTGAAATCTAAGAGGCCAACTGCAAAAGGGTCCAACCTAGCCCTGGACGCATTACCTGACCAACCCTTCCAGGCCATCACCCTACAATGCACAGGACACCCCACCCAAAGAATGATCCAGCCCAAATGTCACTAGTGGTTGAGAAATGTGCCTTGGAAGGGATGGGGCTAGAGGGTGGAACTAGAGATGGGGTAAAAAGGTAGAGTGAGGGTGGTCAGAAGGGAGAGTAGTGTAGGCAGTAGGGAAAAACCTGAGGGCGCCCTGAGAGAAAGGACTCCTGCGGGTGAGCAAAATGAAAGCAAACTTCTCTGACTCCCCAGAATTGTCCTGGGTTGTGCAGAGGGTGGGCACTTTGCCCTCCAAGGCTCAAGGTTGTATAACTGCTTCTTCCCTAGGGAAATGCCCCAGGATCAGAGAGAAATGTGAATTCAAAGAAAGAGACATGTGTACGAGCAACAGAGAATGTGAGGACAGCAAGAAGTGTTGCATTCTCAGCTGCAGAAAAAAATGTTTAGATCTTAAAAAAGGTAATATTCTGGACCTTGGAATAATCAAGCCCTCTACCCACACCCTGACCTTCTGCCCACTTGGGCTGACTGTTTCCCCTGGATCTCTGAAACCTGGTCTCTGGGTAAGATTGCTGGACTTGGGACACATGAGATTAATATTCATTAGTGCTCCTAATATGGTGTCTGATAATGTCCTTATCTTGTCAAGTAATATTGGGGCCTCATTTTCACCAAAGTAAGAGTGCAGGAGTGGGATGGAATTAGGTGGTTTTTTGCCCAGTTGGTTCTTGTGCGTCTGAGGCTGAGTAATTCATGTCTGTTGGGCACGGTACACTTTGCAGAGACTAAGGGATCACTGAGGCTTCTGTTGACACCATTGAAGGGAGTGGTGACATCAGAACCTTGAGAGTCAAGAGATTCAGGGATATGGTTATCCTCCTCTGTTTCTTCAAAAAAAATTGTAGAACCCTCTTAAGGGTTAGTTTGCCTTAGTTTGGATCTCCCGGAAACTGACCTTGGGTGCAGGTAGTTTGTTTGGAAGGTCTCTGAAGAAGCACAAGGTCGGAGTAGGATAAGTGACTCAGGGAAGAGAGAAGAGGCCATTATGAGCTGGTTACCACTGTGGGAAACTGCAGCTCGACTCCATCAGGGATCTTCTAAAGAACCGTGTAAGCGTCCCTCCAAATTTTCTTCATCTGTCTCCAGGGATGAGGAACCTGAGTTATTTATTCATGGATTCTCATCCCACACTGGATACCTGGGGTATTAAATCCCTCACTCTTCTAGACTGTTCTGCATGCAAGCTGAGTGTGCTCCTAGGGAGGCAGAGAATACCCACAGCAGAGAAGCAGGGACTCTGACTCTTGCAGTGGGAGGCTGTCCATGTACACTGGATATTATTCAGCCATAAAAAGGAATGAAGCCCTGATACGTGCTGCACTGTCGATGAACCTCAGAAACATCACACTAAGCAGAGAAGCCAGACATGAACGATCACAGACAGTATGATTTCATTTATAGGAAATATCCAGAATCGGTAAATCTGTAGACATAGAAAGCAGATTAGTGGTTGCCACCAGTTGGGAAGCAGGGTTTGGGGGAAAGCAAGGACTGATTGTTAATGGGTACAGAGTTTTCATTTGGATTCATAATACGTTTGAGAACTAATAGTGGTTACACAACATTGTGAATGTACTAAAAAAGCCACTGAATTGTTCACCTTAAAATGGTTAATTTTATATGGTATGAATTCTACCTCAATTTTTAAAAAACGGATTAAGAAAAAATGTGCACTGGAACTGTCTCTCGCAGCTGCAGGTGAAGTTAGAGGTAAGCCAAGAGTATGTCGGGTGGGATAACAGCCCCCCTGCTATAGTCTGTGTTTGTATTGCTCTGGTTCACTCATGCCCCACATTCAGTCCATTCTCTCACTGATGCATCACCACTTAAATTGGTGAGTTCAGTGGAACATTCCTAAGGCCCTGCTGCTGAAGCTGGATCTGCAACCATAACTGGCATTTATTCTTTCTCCCCTGCATGACCTATTCTAAATTGCGCCTAATGATAGAAGCTCTCTGTTCACTCTAATATTCTTTCCTGCTTTCAAAGTACCTTGACTGACACTCTACAGATTCAGTTCAACCTGGAATCAACCTGATTTCTCCGCCGAACCCCACTCATCTCAATATCTTTTCTGTTTGACAATGGCTAGAGAAAAGGGGTGAGCCGAAGAGGAGAGAGAGAAAGAAGGGCAGAAGGGAAATAAAAGGAGTGGAGAAAGAGGACTAAATTAAGAGAACTAGTATGCAAATAATAAAAGCAGATGATTACATATTCAAAAAAAAAAGAGACGTAGACAGAGAGAGACTCACTGAAAAAGAGAAAGTGACAAGCACAGGGTAAGAGATGTAAAGTGACATAAAGAGGAGAAGAAGAAACAGTGAAAAAATAAAACAGAAAAATAGACATGTCAGGAGAAGAGTAAAATTNTTTCCTCATCACAGCTCTCTGCTAGCAATCCACTCCCATTTATTTTTCCTTGAAAGAGACAGCTCCCCAGAGCAGACCCACTTCCTTTTAATTTCCTCCTGTGAAAAGATTATATAAGCGTAACTTCAAGTTCTAAAGATTAGCTGAGGCCGAGATGCTCAGCTGGTCTTATCCTGCATTCTCAACAGGCTCCTCTTCCTGAATGGATAAGGACACACTGGAACAACTGCCAGGATTTGGCTCGTGCTCCAAGGCTCTGTCCACACACCTGACTGATGCACCAGGTCGGCTTCCACTGTTCTACTCTCAGCATTCCAAGGCCTTACCTCCTCCCAAAACTGAACCCCAGGATCTGCCTCCCCTTTCTCCATCTCCACCTCTTTTCATGCATAATAACCTTCCATTTTGACCCCATCTCTATGCCTTACCCTTTATCTCCAACTTCTAGAGCTTCCTGGTTATATTTGTGTAGCTTCCACTTTTTCCCAATAAAGTACTTGGTTCTTGTGTGTCTGAGGCTGAGTAATTCATGTCTGTTGGGCACGGTACACTTTGCAGAGACTAAGGGATCNCCCTCATCAGTTTCCAAAGCTTCCCATTGCAGCCCCCAAAAGTTTTCCCGCACTCCCAGAGGATCCTTACCTTTGGGGTAAAGAACGAACTCCAGAAGTCCCTTGGAATGCTGAATATGAAGACCCCATAATCAGCAGCTAAAATATACTGAGCACTTAAAATGTAGTGGTTGAAAGTGAGTGTTCGGGAGCCACATAAGGCAGGTTCAATCCTGGCTCCGCTCCTTAGTAGCAATGTGATCCTGGGCAAGTTCACCTAACCTCCCTGTGCTTCAGATTCCTATTCATAAAATGTGAATATTAATAGGACAGAGTTGTAATGAGTTTTTCACAGAGTTGTAATGAGGGTTAGAGAGAAAACGCCAAGCACACAGTAAGTGCTTCATCAATATTAGTCATCATTATTTTGCCCCAGGCAGCTTGACAATAGCTTTTCAAACTTTATTGCATTAGTCTTCAAAATGACCCTATAGGCAGGTGAGGAAATCAAGGTTCAGAGAGAGTACCTGCCAAACCAAAAGTGGCACAGAATTCAAAGCCCAGTCATCCAGGGCCAGAAATGGAGACCTTAATCACCAAGAGCTACTGTGCCTCCCAGAGGAACATCCAAGCACAGCAGGGCCAAGTCACCAAAATAGTCCTAGGAGAGACTGTCCTGCTCCCTGGAACGTTTTAGATGGTGGAGGCAGGGGGTAGGGGTGAGACTAGGGACTAGATGGTGAGTTGTTATGGGGCTGGGGGTGTGGGCAGTGTTGTGAAAATCCTGCTCACGGTCACTACCGTCTGGGGACAGATGGAGTAAAATCAAACTTCCATAACTCTAAAGTGGTGCCCCGGGCTTGGGAACAGAGAGCACTGGCCCCTTCAAGGCCTCATNGGAAATGGAAGACTCTGGAGTTGAACATTCCCTACCGCTAAGGGAGTCTGGAAAAGCCCAGACAAGATGTGCCCCGTCTCCCTGTGGATCAGAGAGCCAGCGAGCCTCAGAGTTCTGAGGATTAGGAGCTGCCTGTCAAGAGCCCCTTCCCCCAGGGTTGGTGCTGTAGGTGCCAGCTAGTCCCACTGATGGCCTCAGGGGCTTGGTGTTCTCAAGAGGAGGGAGTGTGGCTGGCTTGTCTCCAGTGTTGTCTCCTGGAGCGTAAGGCTGCACAGGGGAAGCCAATGTTCAGAGGCAGGAGCTGCTGAGCAGCAGGTCCTAGTTTTGGTGGCACCAGCCAGACCAGTACCCCTAAAATGGGACTCTCGGGACTTCTGCCTATCCTGTTATCACTCATCCTCCTGGAGGATGTCCAGGAATCTGGGCTGGTTAAGGGGTTCTTTCTCAGTAAGTATTGGGGACTCAGTCCTTGCAGTAGAGAAGAGGAACTCAATGGGAAGGAGGGAACAAAGAACAATTTCACAGATGAGGAATGCTTTCCCCACCTCAGACTGGATCCTGAGCAGGGGAGAGGGCCCCAGAGTCACTGGAGTCATTCTTTCAGCTCCCTTCCTCCTGGTAAGACTCCTTTGGTCACTGCAGAAACTGATTCTGTGACAACTGACACCCCAGTGCCATTCCAAGGAATTCTTCCCGGAGGTGCCTGGACCTACAGCTCATGAGATAGACCAGGGAACTCAGAGGCCTAAGGGACTTTTGCATAAGGACAGGCCTCTGTTCTCAGTGCTACCCTCATCAGTTTCCAAACCTTCCCATTGCAGCCCCCAAAAGTTTTCCCGCACTCCCAGAGCATCCTTACCTTTGGGGTAAAGAACGAACTCCAGAAGTCCCTTGGAATGCTGAATATGAAGACCCCACAATCAGCAGCTAAAATATACTGAGCACTTAAAATGTAGTGGTTGAAAGTGAGTGCTCGGGAGCCACATAAGGCAGGTTCAATCCTGGCTCCGCTCCTTAGTAGCAATGTGATCCTGGGCAAGTTCACCTAACCTCCCTGTGCTTCAGATTCCTATTCATAAAATGTGAATATTAATAGGACAGAGTTGTAATGAGGTTTTCACAGAGTTGTAATGAGGTTTAGAGAGAAAACGCCAAGCACACAGTAAGTGCTTCATCAATATTAGTCATCATTATTTTGCCCCAGGCAGCTTGACAATAGCTTTTCAAACTTTATTGCATTA
>NW_007735512.1:11712-15197 GCF_000696425.1 Galeopterus variegatus | reverse complement strand
CTGCTCACGGTCACTACCGTCTGGGGACAGATGGAGTAAAATCAAACTTCCATAACTCTAAAGTGGTGCCCCGGGCTTGGGAACAGAGAGCACTGGCCCCTTCAAGGCCTCATGGGAGTACATCTTCCCCTCCCTTAGGAACATGTCCCAAAATCAGAGTAAAATGCGAAATCAAGGAAAGGAACCAATGCATGAAGCACAGACATTGCCCGGAAAAGATGAAGTGCTGCTTGTTCAGCTGTGGAAAGAAATGTTTAGACCTCCGAAAAGGTAACCCACAGATCCCCTGAATTATCCAGTGCCCTCCCTCCTGCCACCACCTGCACTGGCATTGTCCCTTCCCCTCTCCTCCTTCTCTCATGGCTCGTCTCTGACCAAGAGTCTGGGTGCATCTTCTACTTGACACAAATCCTGTCAGTGCTGGGCTTGGGAGATGTGGATTTTATCTCATTTCTGCCCCTAGTTTGGTATGGGATGTGAGAAATGTAGTTTTTCCTTTCTGGGCCTCAGTTTCCCCATCTATAAGATGGGTATGGGTATCAGACCACATGGTCTCTTGGCCACTCTTCAGTGATCCTCTGAGGTGCCACTGAAGTCCCATCAAATAACACCATTGTGTCAGGTTATATGACAGCTATAAAGGAAACGTATATAATCTGTACTTCCTGGCTTTTTTTCTCCAGATCTCACTGTCTACATAAATCCGGGATGCCTTCTCTTACCACCTTAGGACTCTTTCCTCTCTGCCCATATAATTGAACTCCAGCAAACATCCTCAAGGACTATTCATCCACACGTTCCTTCAGCACATATTTACTGATGCCCCTGGCACCTGTGATGGGCTTTACTTGCTCATTGTGACCAGGGAGGTCAGGAAAGGTTTTCCTGGAAAAGGGATCCATGATTTGAGATCTGAAAGATGGGCAGTACTTACGCAAAAGTGAGAGGGAATAGCCTTCCAGGTGGAAGCTTGTGCAAAGGGCCTGTGTTAGGAGGCAGCGTGCTCAGGCCTAGGAAGGGTGGAGCACAGAAAGTGAGTATTACACGGCAAGAAATGAGGAAGATGAGAAAGACGAAGCAGGACTAGGCAGAGAGGGTTAAGTGGTCTAGTCCTGATTCTGAGAGCCATGAATCGTCTACATTCAAATCCCTCGCCGTCTATGTGAGCTCAGGAAAGCTACTTAGCCTCTTTAAGCTTCAGGTTCCTCCTCTGCATAATGAGACCAATAAGAGGACCTACCTCATAAGACTAAACATTAACTTATTTAACATATGAAATATATTGCACTTTAATAAAATGTTATAATTGTTGTTTTATTGTGCTTCAGGTTATGAGGTTCTAACAAACTCTATTTGTACCTCATAGCACTATGGACAAAACAGTTGCTCACTAAATGCTTCTTTAAGTTCTGGATACATTTTTTACTTTTTTTGTCTTTTTAAAAATTATTAACTGTGAACACTCCTAAAGCATTGGCTCTGGGCCAAACCATCAACTAGGAACTGCTGCATGAAGGTGACATAAACCCACATATCGTATTGTACTCCTTAAATATACACAATTATTATGGGTCAATTAAAAAATAGATTTAAAAAAAGATTCAGAGACAGAAGTAGATTAGAAGTTACCTGAAAAAGATGGGAAGGAATAATGGGAAGTTGTTGCTTAATCGGTATAGAGCTTATGTTCTAGCTGACGAAAAAGTTTTAGAAATAGATAGAGGTGGTGGTTACACAACATTGTGAATGTAATTAATTCCATGCAATTTTATGTTTCAAAATGCCTAACACAGAAATTCTTACGTTATACTGGTTTACAACGATTAATAAAAAAAAAAGATGACTCAATCCCCACCCTCAAAAACTTCCCATTCTCAAGAAGGAACCAGAAAATATAAACAAATAATTACACAGAGGTGACAAACATGTGTGCGAAATTATGAAGCAATGAAGAAAAGCAAAGGGAAAAAAATAAATTGGTAAAGACATCATGAAAGAGTTGATGTGTGGGAAAGCTTTTAAAGAATGATTAGGAGTGCACCTAGTTACCAAGAAAAGGATGAACATTTTGGGCATGTGCAAAGGCATGAAGGTGTGTAAGACACATTATTTTTTGAGCATAAAGATTGAATGGGTGGGNTATTCAGAGACAGAAGTAGATTAGAAGTTACCTGAAAAAGATGGGAAGGAATAATGGGAAGTTGTTGCTTAATCGGTATAGAACTTATGTTCTAGCTGACGAAAAAGTTTTAGAAATAGATAGAGGTGGTGGTTACACAACATTGTGAATGTAATTAATTCCATGCACTTTTATGTTTCAAAATGCCTAAAACAGAAATTCTTACATTATACTGGTTTACAATTTAAAAAAAAAAAAAGATGACTCAATCCCCATCCTCTAAAACTTCCCATTCTCAAGAAGGAACCAGAAAATATAAACAAATAATTACACAGAGGTGACAAACATGTGTGCGAAATTATGAAGCAATGAAGAAAAGCAAAGGGTAAAAAATATATTCAGTAAAGACATCACGAAAACATTGATGTCTGGGAGGGCTTTTAAAGAATGATTAAGAGTGCACCTAGATACCAAGAGAGGGGTGAACCTTTTGGTCATGTGCAAAGGCATGAAGGTGTGTAAGACACATTATTTTTTGAGCATAAAGATTGAATGGGTGGGTTTGAGTGCAGCATAAGAAATATAGTTGAGGGCCGGCCCGTGGCTCATTCAGGAGAGCGTGGTGCTGGTAACACCAAGGCCAGGGGTTCGGATCCCTATATAGGGATGGCCAGTTAACTCACTTGGGCGAGTGTGCTGCTGACAACAACACGTCCAGGGTTAAGATCCCCTTACCAGTCATCTTCTAAAAAAAAGAAAAGAAAAGAAAGAAAGAAAGAAATTCAGCTGAAGAGGAGGAGGAGGAAACGGATTCTGAAGTCCCTCTGGGTTTTGGTAGAACTTTGTCTTGACCTAAATGGATCAGTCATTCTGGAAACCAACGTGGAGTAGACTGGAGAAGGCTTGGAGACCAGGTGGAGGCCTTTCATGGAAGTCCTGGCAAAAGATAATGACGCTTCAACTAAGAAAGTGGCAGAAAGAAAATAAAGGAGAGCTACTTAAGAGGCAAATCTGTGAGACTTGGCTGTTCAGACGTCGGGGTGGTCTAGAAAACAAGGCCCTGTGGTGCTGCAGTGGCTCCTTGCATCCGCTCTGTAAGACAAGCAGGGTGGGATTTTGTATTCTCGTCTCACAGATGAGAAAGTCGAGCACCAGAGGGGTAACGTGAATGGTCAAGGTTTACACTGAATTGGGAGCAGAGCCCCAAGCTGAATTTGCCTCTCAGTTGAGACAAAGGGGGAGGTGGATGTTCTCTAAGGAGATGAGCACCCAACAGCTCTGCTCTGCCTTCTCCCTGCAGATACATGCAGCATGCCGAAGGAAGTTGGCGCCTGCATGGCCTACATTCCACGCTGGTGGTATGATA
>NW_007735512.1:9616-10472 GCF_000696425.1 Galeopterus variegatus | reverse complement strand
TTTTTTTCCTTTAACTGCAAGATTTGGTTCCTAAGGTGACCACGGTCCAAACAGCTGACCTTTTATTCTGCTGTCTCACAGACTCATCTTCCTGGATAGGATAAGGAGGAGCTGGAAGAATCTTCAGGATTTGGCTCGTAATCCAGGGCGCTCTCCACATGTGCCTGATTGATGCTGCAAATTGGCTTCCACTGGTCAAATCAGAGACCTTGGCTGTGTCAAAAACTGAACCCCAGGGTTTGCTTACGCCCTTTCCTCCAGCTCAGCTTCTTTTCAAACATGGTATCCTTTGCCCTTTGATCTCTTCTGACGGTGAGACCCTATCTCCTCAATGTTCAGGGCCCCCTTTTATTTTTATGAAGCCTCCAGTTTACCCTCATAAGGTGTGGTCTGTGAGGTCTGATATCTATGAGGCTGAATAATTCACATCTGCAATACACAGGTACTTGCATATATTCCTATCTCCCTATATGCAGTTTTCAGAGAACAGGAGATTATCAGTTTTTTGTGACACAAAAAAAGGGAGAGAGGAGTATGCAAATCTTGTAAATCAATAATTCTGGTGACACTGTTACTCTGGTAAAATCATCATAAGATGCTTAAGAATGGAGACAAAGCAGATTGAGAATTTATCTAAACCTTGTGAATTATGGTCTCCTTTAAAAACCAAATACACATGAAATACAAAAGAGAATATTACTCATGTGTGGAATCTATTAAAAAGGAGTCGATATAGAGATACAGAGTAGAAGAGTTGTTAGCAGAGACTGGGGAACCGAAAACAGGGAGAGGTTGGCCAACAGATACAAAATTACAATTAGATAGGAGGAATAGGTCTTGGTGTTCTCTCGGACAG
>NW_007735512.1:5825-6194 GCF_000696425.1 Galeopterus variegatus | reverse complement strand
CCCCAAAAACCTGTTAGAACTAATAACAAATTCATTGAAGTTGTAGGATACAAAATAAACATACAAAACTCAGTGGCAATTTTATAGAGCAAAAACAAGCTATTTGAAAGGGAGTTTTTTAAAAATCCCATTTATTTTAGCAACAGCAAAAAATAACAGTAACTAACTTAACCAAGAAAGTGAAAGACTTGTACACTGAAAATTATAAAACATTGATGAAGGAAAATTTAAAAACCACAAATAAATGGAAAGACATTCCATGTATACAGATTAGAAGAATTAATATTGTCAAAATGTCCATACATTTTTCAATATACAGACTCAATGCAATCCCTGTCAAAATGCCAATGGCATTTTTTACAGAAAAAA
>NW_007735512.1:0-415 GCF_000696425.1 Galeopterus variegatus | reverse complement strand
AACCCGGGGCCTTGGTGTCATCAGCACCGCACTCTCCCGAGTGAGCCACGGGCCGGCCCCTGGTTACTATTTCTGAAAATGCTGTTATTAAATGCCTACATTAGGGCTTGTTTAAAATGTGGGTTCTCCAGAGCTAGCAAATTGCTATCTCTAAGGTTAGAGCCCAGGATTCTGCATTTTTAACAAGTACTGTCAAGTGATTCTAAAGTTTCAGAATCTGTGGATTGAATAATATTTAAGGGCCAATGCAGCAGTGAAAAAATAAAAAGACTTAAGAAATCTATTGGTGAAGTAAGATTATCTGTTTGAAAATGACAATCATACATGTAGAAAACTCTAAGGATTCCACACACCCCCCAAAAACCTGTTAGAACTAATAACAAATTCATTGAAGTTGTAGGATACAAAATAAACA
>NW_007735511.1:76905-77159 GCF_000696425.1 Galeopterus variegatus | reverse complement strand
TCAAATTAATGAGGAAAAAGTATACACATACATATTATATAAATATAAACATAAACATATGTATGTGTAAAGTAGTCCCCCCTTATTCATAGTTTCAGTTACTCATGGTCAACAGTGGTCCAAATATATTAAATGGAAAATTCTAGATATAAAAAATTCATAAGTTTTCAATTTCACACCATCTTGAGTAGCATGATGAAATCTCCCACAGTCCTGCTCAGTCCCACCCAGCATGTGAATCATCCCTTTTTCCA
>NW_007735511.1:73439-76733 GCF_000696425.1 Galeopterus variegatus | reverse complement strand
TTGGTGTTGGGACACAATAACTAACTACATTGTATATTGACAAAATAAAAATAAAAAAAAATGAAAACAGAAGATGAACTATCAATAGGCATAAAAAATTTTTAAATAATAAATAAGAGATTTAAAAGTACTGATTGAAAAAGAAAAAAGAAATAACAAAGACACATAAGTAAAGATATAAAATGAACCAGAAAACTTTCGTGACATATATGACAAGTAAAAATGTAACATAATGAATATATAAGGAATAATTTAAAATCTGTAAGAAAAAAGATAATTATCTCAATTAAAATGTGGGCAAAGGCCTTGATGAGCAGGCAAGTCACAAAAGAAAGAATAAAAATGTCCACTACACATAAAAAGATATTCAACCTTTCTTGTAACTGATAGAAAGCTAATTTTAAAAGAGGAGAGAATTTTTCAATGTGGGAGAGTCTTACCCTAAATAACAAACAGAAAGAGGCTCTCTAAGAGAAAAATGAGTTTAACTGGTAATAGAACATTGCAACAGGGAATACACATGGTGTAGCAAACCATGTGGAGTATTCAGGGAGGTAAAGGAAGACAAAGGGTTTTATAAGAAAAGTAATGGAGGATTACATCATTGTTTTGGGATAATTCCTTGGTTACAATGATAAATAACAGGGGTGACGCCAGTTTGAGGTTGGAGAGGCAGTTGTTGGGCAGATGTCCTCACAGAAGTATGTTTTGTTAAAATTGTAATGGCGTCTGTGTAAGGCTGTGGTTTTCAGAGTCCTTTGTGTCAATTTTTTTCAGGCATACATGCATGAGAACCCTCCCTTCATGGCCTTCCCCGGCTCTATTCAGCAGGGATTTTTTTAAACACAAGCAACTCCATTTTGATTTTGACAACTTTCACAAGTCACAATATTTAAAAACCAGGAATGCGTAGTATTAGTGATTTGTCTCAATACAAACACTCTCATTTTGTGGGCCAGGGTATAAACTGGCTATACCTTCCTGGAGAGCATTTCAGCAAATAGTGTCAAGATGTAAATACACCTACTCTTTGATGCAACAATCCAAATCTAGGAATTAATCCTAAGGAAATAATCAAATTAATGAGGAAAAAGTATACACATACATATTATATAAATATAAACATAAACATATGCATGTGTAAAGTAGTCCCCCCTTATTCATAGTTTCAGTTACTCATGGTCAACAGTGGTCCAAATATATTAAATGGAAAATTCTAGATATAAAAATTTCATAAGTTTTCAATTGCACACCATCTTGAGTAGCGTGATGAAATCTCCCACAGTCCTGCTCAGTCCCACCCAGCATGTGAATCATCCCTTTTTCCAGTGTCTGGATGCCATCTACCCTGCAGTGCATTGATAGCCATCTTGGTTATCAGATCAACCATGGTAGTATTGCAGGGCTTGTGTTCAAGTAACCCTTATTTTACTTAATAATGGCCCCAAAGTACAAGAGTACTGAGACTAATTTATAAATTAAACTTTATCATAGGTATGTATGTATAGGTATGTATGTATGTCTAGAGTTTGGTACCATCTGCGATTTCAGGCATCCTCTGAGGGTTTTGGGACGTATCCCCTGCAAATAAAGGGTGTGGTGGTATTGTATATAAGGACCAAAAAACTTAAAATAACCCAAATCTCTAAAAAGACAGAATTAATTTAATAATTTATTATGATTCTCTCATACAATAAAATGAGCAACTACAAGTATCAAAAAAAATAATGTAGAAATACATTTATTAACAGGAAAATTCCAGGGTATTATTGAGAAACCAAGTTTTAAAACAGTGTTGGTCCCTTTTTTTGTTTGTTTTTTTTTGCAATACATGTGCATGACAAAATTCTAGAATTACACTGAATAAGAACATCGGTTATGTCTGGGCAGAGAGATTTTGTATGATTTTTTTTTCTACCATTCTATATAGTTTAGCTTCTTCCAGTGTGTATATTATGTTTACTATTAGAAAAATACCTGAATTTCATCTTATTGACATTCTCTTCCCCAGTTTCAGGTATAGCAAACCTTCAAGTTAAACTAATACTGTACCTCCAAATTATCACTTGTCACCCTAACAATTCCCTTCTCTCTATTGGAAATAATCAATTGCTAAATTGCAATTTTTAACCTTCCCTTAATCTGTGTAACACAAGAGATCAATGTGACATAATACAATAGTGACAGGTATTACAGCACAACACTTACAGCACAGTTCTGCTAGAAATACATGTTATTTACTCAACAAATACTGCTTCAGCTGTAGAATCACAAGGACCCTGGAAACCCTCCAGTGCTATACATGGTAATTTTATTTCAGTTAAAGGGCTAAATTATTGGATTATTCAAAAGAATGAAATAAATTACACTTCCCTGAGTTTTCCTCTAGATCTAATCAATTAACACAGAACAGATTCAATCTATAATATACAGAAAGGAGGGACTTCTCAGACTTGAAAATGACAGAATTTATAAGACAGCAGAGTCATCAGATTGATAGGACAGTCATTCTACATTATTTAGCAATCATGAAGCATGACATTGTGAATTTTCTGACATTTTTATAAGAACTCCTTGATAGAGTTAGTATATAACTTCAGTGTTTGAGCTCAGAGTACCCTTACAAACCCTTTTCTCCTCATCTACTGAGAAGCTATCAGATAGATCACTGGGAGCCCACTAAGCAGTCAGGACAGAAGGCAGTGATTTTAGTTGTGCAGGAGGTGAGCAGAGCATGGTCATGTTTATCTAGGAGACTTGCACCCTAGGACCCTTTAATGTAATAAATACAAAAAAAAAAAAATTACATTGTCCATTCAGCACTATCCAACTTTTAAAATTGGATATACTGCATTATCTTGCCAATTCTTTGTCACTGACTCATCTTTGAGTCAGACAACTCATTACATTGAAGAATTTTTATATCCTTATCTATAATGTTAAACTAATATGTAATCCTTATAGAGCTTAGTTTAGACTGGTAGACTGAACCCTAAATAGTATGATGTCATCTGAGGCTCTGTTGCTTTTATTACTGTGTTCTTTAGGTAGGGAAGGAATTCTTCATTTTTTTTTCACCCAAAATTTTGTTTTTCTAATTTGAAAGTTATACATGCTGATTAAAGAAGAATTTGTGACAAACCGTAAAAGTATAATGAATATAAATAACTCATACCATCCTCAAATAGCATGAATATTTCAGTACATTTCCTATAGCCAAGTAATTAGGAATGCAGGCTGTGAGAGTTCCAGTCAAGATGGCAGAATAGACGGTCCCCAGTGTCACTCTCTCCC